>NC_069395.1:14422500-14722500 GCF_027475565.1 Acinonyx jubatus | reverse complement strand
TTGTTTATCCTTCGTTGTCTCCAAGGGGTACGAGTATACAAATGATTTCTTTCTTACATCATGCCAAGACTATTGGACTCACACTCTCTTCCAAAGAAAGTCTATGCAAACCTTTACTCATACCTGAAAAAAAAAAATCAAGCTAAAATTTCAACAGATCAATGCTTAAGTTTGTTGCTACTAACGAGGAAGAAGGAAGAGTATCCGTTACTGAAGGCTCAGATGTGTCTCCTGGTACTTGGCCGGAGCACTGTCACTCAGGGCCACCAATTGTTGACGCATACTTTCCATACGATGAAGCATCTTGAGAAAACAACAACAACAAGCAACAACGAAAAAACAAACCCACTGCTAAGTGCAAACCTGGGAAACAGCAGCGCTCAGGTAATCCCCTTTATGGGTTGATTTGATAGCTCAAGGAAATGGAAACAAAGCACCAAGCACTAGAACACCAACAGCTGGTTGGGAAATTGCCGCAGATTGTTAGGGGAAGCCGCCAACTAAAGATAGGCAATGAAAAGGTTAGAAATGATAGTTTAAAAAAGACAAATTACTCCAAAGACCATATTCTTTAAATCGCTGAAGCAAAACATGTTTATTCGATTTGTTTGTATGCCTATTACAAAAATGCTACTTTGGGATTCTAGGAACCCAGTCTGTCAATTTTTCAGTTCCTGCACTTTCATGGTTGCTTAGAGCTGTTTAATGCAAATACACTTCCAATAAGAGATTTCATGCCCCTAAATTACACCCAGTTAAAAGCGAATGAAAATGTAAGGTAAATAACTATAATCAGCCATATTATCTTTCTCTTGGCACCTCTCACTTTACAGGCATATTTAAAGACATCTCTGGGGTCCTATCCTTTTTAACAAGCAGCAGCGTATTTCCTGGAATATTACTTAAGATGCTGTGCAGTGAACATTACACAGGTTAAAATGTTACCTAGAGACCTAGAAGGAACTGCATCTGTTGTAGAGCCGTCTTTTTTGCTACATTTTGGAATGTCTGAGAAGATGAAAAGGCATTTGCTGTGGAGGGGATGAAAAGAGATGAGAAGAGTTTAAGTTTGTCTTTCATGTGCAAGTTCATTGATCAGTCGTCGTGAAGAGCATGGAAGTTTGAAAAAGTCACTCTGGGAAGAAATGAATGGGGGCCAAAAGGAAATGTACAAAGGAGAAGGGCCTGCCAGATTGGATTTGCCGTACAAAGAAAAGTACTTAGGAGTAAAACCACTAAGTTACTCCTGGAGGAAAGCATCGAATGCCCTGAACACTTTTGTCACAGATCACCTTTTTTTTTTTTTCCTTGAGCCAAGGAAATTGTAAATTCTCAAAAATCAGTGTGCCTAGGGATCCCCTTGTGAGGTGTCTAAATGGCAGAGTTCTGGGCCACGCTGAGAAATCTGAATTAAATAGGTGGAAGGAGGAACACGGGAATCTGCATTTTTAATTAGCACGGACAGGGAGTCTGCATTCTACAATCTGAGAAAATGGTTTTATGAGATTAACAGCACACACATTTCAAAACTGACAGGGGCACCTGGGTGGCTCAGTTGGTTAAGCGTCCGACTTCAGCTGAGGTCATTATCTCCTGGTTCGTGAGTTTGAGCCCTGCATCGGGCTCTGTGCTGACAGCTCGGAGAAGGAAGCCTGCTTCAGATTCTGTCTCTGTCTCTCTGCTCCTCCCCCACTTGCACTCTGTCTCTCAAAAATAAACATTAAAAAAATTTTTTTAGGTGACAAATACCATTCTAAGAAGACTTAATCCATCCACATGGGCTTTCCCTGCAAAGAACACAATTATGACTTATAATCAAGCCTCCGGGAGTACCATTAGCAAGGGAGCAAAGGGGAAGAATCAATAAATGGTTCAAACATGTGAAATTACCTTGTTCACCCAAAATATAGGATGGTGTTGTTCGAACTGTAATCCCATGGTTCAACTGCCCCAGTTCAATTTTAGGAAAACTGGCAATCATTCCCTTTGGTGGGGGGTGCAATTTCTGAAGAACCCAGGCTTTTTAAAAGTGAGCTATCACCTCTCTATTTACAGAGCAGTCACTACCTTGGTATTGCTGTACCCACGTGGGCAGATGGGGACACAGGTGGGTCTAAATCCAGGCCCATCCTGTCACTTACCACCAGTGTGAGCTTGGGCAGGGTCTAGCTCCTTGCCTGGCACACAGTAGCCCTCCTTCATCTGCACAATGAATGTACATTTTAGTAAAAAACAGACATCTGCGCAATAAATAGAAAACCACCCCTTCACAAATCATAAGGGTGAAATAAGATAATGAAGCTGTACCCTTAGCATGGAGACTAGAACGTGAGAAGCATGGTGAAAAAAAAAAAAAGAGAGAGAGAAATCTGTTAGGACTTAAATTTCAGTGACTCAGTTTAGGGTATTCATTTTCTGACTCAATTTATGAGAATTATCACTCATTTTAAGTTACTTACAGAATTATTAACGATTTGGCAGTGGAAGGTGGGGTTTGTTTCATATACTCTTGCTAGGTAAGCTGAGGGTACTGTGGATTTAATAATTATTTACAATGATTTTTCCATAGAAACCAAGTCAAACATGAAGCTTAGGTACTAGGTTACTCCACCAAAGACAATTTAACTTGTAAGTAAAAAAACTGTTTGTTTTTTTTTAACGTTTATTTATTTTTGAGACAGAGACAGAGCATGAACGGGAGGAGGGTCAGAGAGAGAGACACACACACAGAATCTGAAACAGGCTCCAGGCTCTGAGCTGTTAGCACAGAGCCCGACGCGGGGCTCGAACTCACGGACCTTGAGATCATGACCTGAGCCAAAGTCAGAGGCTTAACCGACTGAGCCACCACATGCCCTTATAAACTATTGTTTTTATGGACAACAACAGGACACAACTCCTACTGCTATGCAAGGTGAAGAGGAAATCCTAGCTAGGGAAAGAGAAAGACACCCCCAGCCCTAGCTTCTTCAACTCAATCTACCCACCCCCCCCCACACATTAACTAAAGTGCCCCGGGAGTGGTAGAGCGTGTGCTTCTTCTGTCTGACAGGATCTTGGGTCACAGGCAGGGCTAGACAGGACTTCTAAGGTCTCAGAGGAAGTAGGTCATTTGGAATTTATTCTTGAATAAATATTCCCATTACTGTTAAATTTTATAGACAGTGTTCACAGACAGTATTGATGTTCTTCAATACTGTTGAGCAGTGATTTGAAAGGAATTAGTTCATGCTACTATTTCTACTCCTTCAGCCACAAATTTTATCCCTGGACACAAAGGCTTGGAGGCACAGCATGCTCAAAGGCACTGGGGTTGCCTGCTCAGGGCCACTGATGATGAGGGAAAGAGATGCTTAGTTTGCGCTTTGAAATTCTAGGAGGTCTAGGATATTATTTGGGGATTTCCATTGGAACAGGATGTCTTGTGACATTCCTCTCTGACTTCAGTGTGTGAACACCTGAAGAGAGTTACCAGCCATGAGGAAAGTTTTCGGGGCTTTGGAGAAAGGCTTTCTCGGTGTGCTTTGCTCCCCACCTACACCGACAGCAATGCAGTTGCAGATCTCTCACGGCATATACAGAAGCTGTCAGAGACGCTCAGACGATGCTAACATTCCTATGCTTATGGAAGAACACAGGGAAGGTCTGGCTGAAGCCCAAGCCGAAGGGGGTGGCAAAAGAAGCAGAAGCCCATCCAGAAGGCGGGTCTGGCAGGTGCTGGTAGCCATAGTGGCCCAGAAGGTAGCTGGATTTCCTGCCAAGTCTCTGAATGTAGAGCCATAACCCCCTGCTTCCCCAACTGAGTTATGTCTTATGCCTGAGGCTTATATATCACAATCACTCATTCCACAACACAGATGGGTGTTTTCCCTTCATCTCTTTGCTTACATAAATTCAACAATTTTGCCCTCTTCACATGAAGGTGCTTAAGAAATCCAAATTCGTTGTATCACCCTTCAGAATCAGGAGCTTTCATAACCTGTTTATAAAAGATTTAAATAATAAGGCATAGAATACCCCACAAACAAGCATTTGTTGCCCTTAATATAGAACTCAATGGCCAGGAGCTAGAGCAGAGAGTCAAAGAAGATACAGTAAGTTATCTCTAAAAACGTACCAATGCTTCTAGGCTGATAATTCACAGATCTGGAATTCTCAGAGCTCTGCCAAAGACAAACAAAACATTCTAACTGTTCAGGTTTAATACCACATGCTTACTGTTTCTCCAGAAGGGTGGGGAATATATATCACCCACTCAAGTTGGTGTTCAGACTGTGGACACTGGAAAGCTCCCAGAGTAAAGCAGTATGAGAACAACGCTTCCGGAAGCAGTTACAGAATTGAGCAAAATTATATCTAGGGCACAGATGCATGAGGTGCGGGGTGTGTATGTGTGTGTGCACGCTTGTGCGTGGTGTAGTGTAGGATCTGAAACAGTTCAGTCTGGTTTGAGGGGAAAGAATTTGAACCTAGTGTATAAATTTCATCCTAATATATGCACCATATTATCTCAAACCTTTATATGAAGAGCTAGCCTCATGTTTTATCTCTTGGTCCCAAATCATAAGGACCTTGACACTTTAAGGAGTGGACCAAGGGTAGATTATGTAATAAAATTTTAAACCACGGCAGCTTGATCCCCTTTAGTTACACTAAGGGCTCACAGGTAATCATAATACATTTACTATATCTGTATCTTTAAATTGCAAAGTGCACACTGGAGAGAACTCTAGGACATGTAACCATATCCAGTTCTCGTGAATCTCAGGTAATGACTATGAAGAGAAATAGCAGAAGTTAGAAGTGCACTAAGGGTGTCACATTGCCAAATGAAATAAGCTTCTCGAATATTCATGAGGGGAGCCCAAATTTCTCACTCACTTCCTCCTTGCTGTCATGCCAGAGGAAACTAAGGCTACACTAGGAAAAGCAACTCTAGATTCATCACTGCGGTGGCCTGCTTCTTAGTCCTGTGATTAAGTATCTGTGTTAAGAAAACATCAGTGGAACTGAAAGAGGACTAGGGGGTGGGCTCAAATAGACAAGAAGTACATCTACCTTGTGCAAAGGGTGAGGAGCAGAATCAACGTCAGAAACTAGAAAGGCCCTTGGGAATCTATGTGGTGCCCCAAGCAAAGCCACAGTCAGTTCATCTACAGAGAAGTATCAGTCCCCCTTTCTCCACATCCCAATAGACAGTATAGTATGATCTGGTCCCAAGGCGTTGTTCTCAGTATATAATTCAAGGGATCCTTCCTCTTCCTAAAACCTAAATGTATCTCTTCAGCTATGTAGCAGTATTCTCACAAACCAATCAGTGACAAGGTGTCTAGCAATGCCTTTTTCTATACCTGAACTCCATCAGCATGATCTTGACAAGGCTTATCTCCAACTGCTATTTCCCTGAACTTCTAATTTCTGAATCACCTCTTCATCTTCCGCATCAATCCTGTATTGTGGTCCACAGTGGTTCTGACGTTGAAAATAATGGTAATCAAGAGCACCTAGGTGGCTCAGTCAGTTGAATGTCCAACTCTTGATTTCAGCTCAGGTCATGATCTCAGGGGTCGTGGGATTAAGTCCCATATTGAGTTCTGCACCAAGTGTGGAGCCTGCTTAAGATTGTCTCTCTTCCTTTCCCTCTGCCCCTCCCCCAAGCTTGCTCTCCCAATCTGTCTCTCAAAAAAAAGAAAAGAAAAGAAAAGAAAAGGAAGGGAAGGGAAGGGAAGGGAAGGGAAGGGAAGGGAAGGGAAGAATGGTAATCATCTTGCCTCCATGAAAAAGAGGGGAGAAACTTGGGTCCTCTCTGCCCATGCTCCAGCATATCTATCTATGCCCACGCCAACACTGGACCTATTTCTAACACCTTCTAGAGCTTAGTAGTGAGATGAAGATTCCGTCCCTCCTGAGACGTCACCAACTAGGAAGCAGGAGAGCTTCTGAAAAGGTTTTGTGGCTCCTATTGAGAACAATACTAAAGGCCAAAATGATACTCAATACAGAGGGCACTCTACCTCGTGGAACATGCTGATATGTTACGTGACTACACGTGTAAGATATCTGCCAAAATTTATTTTCTCTGCCAGATGTCTTAGTGATGGTTCTCTACTGCCGACACATCTGGCCTGAGGTCCACAGTGATCACAGGCCAACTGAACTTTGTTTTCATGTTCCCACTTGTCCACATAGCATAAAAGCTGACAGTGTTCCATCAAACATTTATGAATAGCCTTTGTGTGAAGGGTGTAGCTTGCATAGCCCAATTTTCAAGGAATTACCTGGGTAAAAATAGCACTCCATAAAGAATTACATGCCGGGTAATGTGTCCTGTGGACATTTCTCGTGACAGGGGTCTGCCACAGTGCAGTATTTTGTCATGCTGGTAAGGTAGCTTGATGATACAGGCCTTGGACACACAAACTGTGGTAGAGAATAAGAGCCGTGCGGTTTCAGCTTTGTTTTACAAAGCTCAGAGAAGCACGCGCGCACACAGACACACACGTACAATAATAGGCATTTATATATACACAGTGTAAACATTTTACCCAGGTAATTCCTTGAAAATTCATATTCGTAAGTGTTTGATGGAACAGTTAGGGTCTGATCCCCTAGCTGTAAGGAATAGAGGGTGTGAATGTGATTCACCGAGGGAACAGCAGGAACAGAAGCCTGCACGGCTGGTCCCTGCTGGCCTGTGTACTCAGGGGATAGACCGAGCCTCATTTGGAGACATACCCAGACATGGAGAAAAATCCATGGGAAGTCAGAAGTGCCTTGGGGAATGAAGGACGGGAGCAGTGCCTAGCTTACAGCAACCAATCCCTACACCTCTGCCCGCATGCTACTAGGGACTTACCGCCATTTGGCTAACAAAACAAGAGGAAACTCCACATAGGATCTAATTATGTTCTTGCTCAGACAACTGCACATGGTTTCAAGGAGGAGAGCCCAGAGTCCAAGCCCAAGTCCAGAGCCCAGAGCACAAGGCAAGAAGGAAGAGAGACTGGTGCAACACATCTGCTCCAGCGCATTACCGAACCTCTTGATGGTTCAGTGTTCTCCTCTGCCAAACAAGGCGAGTATTCTTACCTACCTTGCAGGGTTGCTTTGAGTATTAAAGATGATTCCAATAAAGTCCTTGCACAAAGTCGAAATGAGTCAGAAAGCAGCAACTCATGAAGCCTCAAGAGGGGGCAGCAAGTTAGAGTAGTTACTGCAAATGCAATCACCCCCCAACTCATGATTGGATTTCATTTCTTAGTTCTCTAAGTCAAATAAACACCAAAAAATTACCCTCATAGATGATATACTGCAACTTATGTTCCTAAAATAATTCAGAAGATTCTACCTGCAGGTAAATTGGTTCTATTAGAGACGAGTAGTTCAGTCAAACCCCCTGTTGAACTTTTAAGTTTATGGCATATTCAGGTACATGGAGCGTGAGATTGTTACAATTAAATAAAATCATTTAAAAAAGGGTATTTAGTGTCTGTTATAAACAGAAACAGCTTCTTTTCTCATAAAGATACTTATTTCTTTCCCCCTCTTTCTTATCTCTTTACTGCTGGGACTGCTGAGCTTAACAAAGTAAACTTGGCTTTACTTATCAGAGTGAGCTCAGGAAGCCCTAAGCATAGGAGTAACCCAAACACAAGAGATGAGACGCTCAATGAGGAGCCCAGAAGACGCTTTAACACCAACCATCCCCTGTGGCTTCGTGGCTATTAGGCAGGCTTACATTTTAGAAACACAAATGGGTCATCTGCATTGTATGTGGCTGCAAACCCCAGCCACTGCCTGGAAGTTTATGACAAGGCAGACATTCTGGGCTCTAAGCTAAGCGGTTTCTGGGATCTTAGCACCCAAGCAGAGATACAAAGAGAATACGCATAACAGAAGGCTACCCTCTTCTGAACCGCTCAAGGAAAATTCCTCGTCCAAAAGAAGATTAAGGGCCCAGTGCAGATAACTGCCTGTGACATCCATTTCAATGCCATCCAGCACAAAATGGCATTTTACTTCATTCAAACCGGAATTATTTTGGAATTCTTGTGAAAATCCAATATACGCTGAGTTTTTCTTCATACTACGCATAAAGAAGGATTAGCCAAGCAAATTAAAGACGCAAGGGATACTGCAGGGAGTATACTTAATGTGAACTTTAAGGTTTTCAACACACTGTGTGCAAGCAGATGCTGATGGCTGGCCGTCCATCACCGGCACAGTGAAGGGCACACTTCTCGGGGCCTCCAAGGCTGGATGTCACCGGGTCGCAGCTTACCTATAACGCTCAAATCCAGACACTCCTTCATTCACTAGGCTCTGGTCATGGGGTCTTTTCTGTTCTCTGAACCAATCCAGCTCATTCCCACCTCAAGACCCTCACACTTGCTCTTCCTCATCTGCCAGGAACATGCTATCCTCAAACCTTCACGGGATCGGCTCCTTCTCAACAGTCAGCCCCCAGCTCCAAGTTACCCCTTAAAGTTGAAGGCTTCTCTGACCATCAAGTCATTATCCATCATACCTCTATTTTATGGTCTTCCTAACACTTACCACCCTCTGGAATTTCATACACGTCTCTTGGTGTATTTATTTAATAATGGAACACCCCACTGAACTTGAAGGCCTGTGATGCCTGGGCTCAGTCTTGTCACCACAGCTCCGGCATCTGGAGCTCCCAACAAATATTAATTTATTTAAGGAAAACCAATCACAGAGCATTTAGTATATTTGTTAAAGAAGTTCTGGAAGACCTCGACCTAGAAACAACTTGGAAGTATAGCATGTACTAGAGAAAAATAAAACATCATCCTTTCCTATATGGTATATCTCAGACTTTTCACTAGTTTCAACTGGCTACCCCTTCCATTATATTGCCCTCCTTTCCATTTCATTTCTTTGAACTGAAAGGGCAAAACTGTCAAAATCTAGACAAATACAATGACCGAAAATAAGTCGATAGTGCTGCTGATAGTTTCATAGCCCCAGCATCACTGTGAAGCAGCAGGCTCTTCCCCTGAGGAGTCTCAGCCTCCACTCAAGGTGAAGACAGAGAGGCCTCACCCAATTCACAGAAGCCCCGAACCCCCAAGCTCTGTCATTGAACCAGAGGGTCAGGAGGTATGGAGCCAACTGAAGAGCAAAGTTCTCCTGTGACCTGCTCCACGGATGGGCTCTGCCTTCCACCATCTGCAACACTAGGCAACCTTCTTCAACTTCACAAATTCCAAGACATATTGACAGGCCCCAAACCAAAAACCCATGTTCTGAAAATCAGCTTATCACAAGGAAGAGATTACGTCACATGTGAGTGATCAACTTGAACGAAGATAACTTCCTAGGACATGGGACGGAGCACCTATAAGAGAGAAAGCATCAAGGAAGAATCCAGAGATTCAGAAGGACGATTGCAAACTCCTTGTTATTCCAGCCGCTATCAAATGACTAGTGTGGAACCTCTCTTTCCCTTTCAAAGAATTAACTACCTACAGCTTTTTCCTCCCCTCTCTCTTTTTTTATTTTATATTTAGAGAGAAGAAACGTGTTTCTAAAGAAAGAAATGAGATAAAGTGTTAAGCATGGGTTCATTCATAGCATCCAGAAATACCTGCGAATAATTTTGTGTACAATTATAAGTGTCTGCGTAGATGTGTGTGCATGCATGTATGGGAGTGCATGTGTGTTGGAGGGATGTGTGTACACATGCACACGTGTGTGTATGCACGCACGCATTTGGAATGCTGAAAAAGTTGAGGCAGGACCTGTCACATTGGGAGAATCTCCAAAAGCTGGAACATTCTGAGTAGGTAATACTCCATGTTGTAAACTGCTCATGCAGCAGGACTGAGGAAGAGGCATCGCCTGGCCACCGGCTGTTACTGACTCTGGGAAAATGAAAATACAGCATCTCTGCACCTGTTCACCTGATGGTGAAGGAAGGAAAAGCCATTACCGAGTGACAGGAGACAAAAAACCAAAATCCACTTCAGCAACTCATCCCACTGCTGGTGATTAATCTCACACTCCCACAGCCTGATGCACATTAACCAGATAATTAATAATTTCTTTAGGGATTCCAGCTCGGCAACTGTTTTATCAACCTGCACCGCATTAGCAGGGAAATGCTGCATTTGTGATCAAACATCTAGGACCAGGAAGGGGCTGTAAAGAAACAGCAAGGGCTTTGCAGCAATTCGTAAGCCTATTTCAAAACGGACAAGTATGGCGTGTGCAGTCCAGTCTATATTTTTTTTTTATCACTACTGTTGGCCAACCAGAATCACCATCAGAAGATCCCTTTGTATCGTGACATCTCACAGACTTGAAATCACGTGCACTTCGCTACTCCGTACACAAACTAGAATAAGGCAGAAATACATAAACTTTGGAAATGCATCTTCTTAAAGAGTGCGTAATCTGAAACCTCCTAAAATCAAAAGTTTCAAGTAAGTGTTTGATCAGAACAATGCCAGGTGACATATTTCTTATTCTTGCTGGCTCCTGTTCACATCCATCTAAGGAAGGAAGGCACAAAGAATCAAAGTCCCCCTCTCTGCATCTCCTGTGCAAATGTCTGTTTCTCTCATGTTAAAACTTATTCCACCGGGAGAAGCCAACTTTTTTTTTTTACATATATTTTTATTAAGATTTTAAGACTGTGAATAAAATCCCAAGGAGAATAATAAATCATAAGGATTGCTATTTAAAAGGCTCACCATTAAAATTCCAATGTATTCATTTTCTCTCCTAATGAGAAAAACACTACAATGAAAATATTATTATACGTTTTCTCTTAACTCTATCCAGAATGCTATTTGGATGGAAAAGAAACAAGAATGTAATCCGTCCTTGTCAGAAATCACCGTGGACTTACAGGCAGAAAACCTGGGTTGAGGTCTGCTGCAGCCACACTGTGTTTTGGTATTGTAACCTTCCAGCTTTCTTTGGGGGATGCCATCGTAAGCATCCAAACGACACTCTGTGTGAGTTTTGCCTTGGGAGTGTTAATCACGGTGGCTGGAACTCACGGAGTGTGTCCACCTTATGTGGACCCAGAGAAGAAATTTCCCTCAAATTTCAGGGCTAAGATAACTGGGGCACCTCCTAAGTGTGAATTATACAGACAAGGCTAAACTTCAGGCTCAGAGTGTCTGGGCTGAGAGGAAGCTTACAGCCACATCAACTGTCTATGTGGAGTAAATTTGTAGGAGCATAATACAGGTATCTGCCCCCAACACATATAGCAATTTAATCTTGCTAGGATGGCCTGGCTTTCCTGATTTTCAGATGCTTTTGTATTTTACTGTATATCCTTAGGAGAATCCCCTCAAATCGTTTTTAGTGTAAAATAGTAGATAACAAGTTAGATGGACAAAGAGAGAAAAGCAAAAGAAAAGAAAGTGGAAAACAATGAGCGACATGCAGGGTCACTAATTCTGACACAGAGCAATCAAAGCTAGAAGGACTTGGACTGGCCCAGTCTTGCCGACCACTTCCGGGTGTAAGGCCATGCTCCATGGGATGCTCAGCCCCAGAAAACAAAATATGCAGCATCCCCTGTAGCATGAATTACACATTGATTTGGACTTGGAGAACAATGTTTTATATCAAAACCTATATTATGGAGCAAAATGCAAATTTTACAGCATATTAAAGAAAAGGCAAAAACTTAAAAAAATGTTTGGGTTGCTAATGGCTATTTCAGGCCAGACCCCTGCTGTTATGGACTGAATGTTTGTGTCCCCCCAAAATTCACAGGTTGAAATCCTGACCCCCAATGTAACGGTATTTGGAGGTAAGACCATCGGGAGGTGATTAAGTCATGAGGGTGAAGCTGTCACGAATGAGACTAGTGACCTTATAAAACAGGCCACCTGCAGATTCCTCACCTCTTTCCATCAGGAGAGGACACAGAGAAGACAGCCATCTGTAATATAAGAAGTAGGCCCTGACCAGGCACTGAATCTACCAGCGCTTTGATCTCGGACTCCCCAGCCTCCATAAAAAAAAAAAAATATTCAACTAATTCATTTATATAAATAAATATGAAAAATAAATGTTTGTTGTTTAAGCTACCCAGTCCATGGTACTCTGTTAGAGTAGCCCAAATTGACTAAAACATTCCCTAATGACATACCCATGTTCCTTGACCTCTGCTTTTGGAGTACATGGGTAGAAAATTTCAGAGACTTTCAACTAGATCACTTTAGAAAAAATGACACCCAGTATCTTGACCTTGTACAACCTTAGGCTTCTCACCTCTAAAATGAGGGTAATGATAAATATTTCACAGGCTACCATGGGAACTCAATGAGATAATCACAGGTGAAGAATATCACAATGTAGAAAGCATTGATTGCTATTAGGTCTCAGTCCAGAACGCGTGATCCAGATTCACAAAAATCCAGTTTTGGCCAATAACTCTGCAACTTTCCCCTATCTAGGAAGGCTAGAGCACAGAGTCGGCCAGTAGTCTTCGTTATCAAACCATGGTTGGCACCCAGTTGCCAGAGGGCAAAATGAGACTGGAAAGACCAGATACTGTAAGTTACACTACTCATTCCTTGTGGATAACAGCCTTCCTCAATTCAGTTTTAACTTTCTAGAACAAAGCACAATGCCCATACTAAGCACCTAATATATCTGACACTCGGGAAGTGTCAGCCAAACAGCTCTTTGTTGAAGTGAGATCTAAGGAACAGATACATGACCTTAGACCTGAGACCATGGAGTATTGTGGGCTTGTGTCAAAAAGGAAGCCAAACTATCATCACCAGCAACAAACAAAACAAATGAACAAAAACAAACAAACAAACAAAAACCACAAACATGAATGCGGTACAAAGACCCAAGACCTGGCTTAATTCCCTTTATTCATTTTCAGTCATGTGAATTTAAAGGGGTAATCATAACCACATACAGCTTATTTCCTCATTAAAATAAATAGAATAATAATACTAACCTCACAGTGTTGTTATTAGGAATGAGTTAATATGAATTAAGAGAAAAATTTGTGAACTTATAAAGCACTAAAAAGCTTTAGTCACAAGGTACCTGGGTGGCTCAGTTGGTTAAGCATCCAGCTCTTGATTTCAGCTCAGGCCATGATCTCACAGTTCCTGAATTCGAGCCCCACACAGGGCTCTGCACTGACAGTGCAGAGCCTGCTTGGGATTCTCATTCTCTCTCTCCCTCTCTCTCTCTACCCCTCCCCACTTGTGCTCTCTCTCTCTCTCTCTCTCTCTCAAAAAGAAATAAACTTAAAGCCTTAGTCACTATCTATTATTATACCATTGCATGGAAATGAAAAAGCTCTTCTGAAACACGCACACACACACACACACACACACACACACACACACACACACACACACACACACATTGTAGGGTTTTTTATTCTCTTTCCCAAGTGGCTTGATTCCAAAGCAAACTAAACCAAGATCTTTACAAACTAGAAACAGTATTTTAAAATAACTGCATACCATCTCAGCTACTAATTATTTTTAGGATTTTACTATATGCAGCTAATTGAAACTGTTCAGTCCTTTCCATTCATTAGTTTTATTACAAGCACTCCAACGAATTAAAGAAAAATCCGTCATCACCACCTTCCTTGAAACTTTCACTGTATTGTCACAGAGGCCTTAACCTTACAAAAGCAATTCACATTAATTCAGCACAAGTCACAGGACTGGACAGGGTATGAAATTTTGGCATTTCTAATAAATAGGACACCACTGAATAAGTTTGACAGAATACTATTATACTCTTGATGTCAGGAAATGGGGCAGACGATGCTTTCCTTGTTATGGTGAGGTGCATTTTATACATCATTGACTATATGGAGACTCCATTTGACCTGGAGCAAACCAAATGTGTGAAGTGAGGCACTCCTTAACAGGATTGTTACTTTATTAAAAACTCACCTTTGCACGCTGATAAGAATTGAGCCCTGAAAAAGGATAAATTACAATGATATCTACTAAGGAAATTGTGAGGTTATAGGCATGTCCACGTGAACAGGTGGATACTCCATCCCAGGTAGCTATATACTTCAACATAAATGGAAGCTCGAGACATCTGTTGCTTTTGTTTCTTAGTAGTAACTATCGAATGCTTTTCGTGTACCATGCTTCATATATACTTACTCAGCATTCATGTAACCAATATAAATCATCTTATCTGGTAGCTCTTCTAATCACCATTTTACAATTTAAAAAAAAAAGCTTGGAAAACGTATATTAATATACTTATATTCATTTGCATGTGGCAGAAGTAGGTTGGCACAAGTTCAAAGCTTATGTGTTTTGTACTTATTTATATTTTCAGAGTACCTGGAGGGTACACACATATCCAAGTCAACCTCTTTTACATCTGTCTGCCCCAAACGTATCCGTAATTATGTTCATGCTGGTAAATTCTATATGTATGTAACATTCTTGTTTCTTTTTTTAAGTTTATTTATTTATTGAGAGAGACCAGGTGCACGCACATGTTCAAGTGGGTTGGGGGGAGGGAGGGAGAGAGAGAATCCGAAGCAGGCTTCATCTCACAAACCTTGAGATCATGACCTGAGGTGAAATCAAGAGTCAGAGGCTCAACCGACTGACCCACACAGGTGCCCCTAGAACATTGTGTTAAATAAACACCTATTGCATGTTCAGTTCTATGCTACTAATGACACAACTACTGAAGATCATGAAATTCTGGTACAGTATTTCTATATAAATGCATCCTTCATATTTATAATTTTCTAGTTATACCAAAGGAAAGTAGATAGAAGATTCTATTCATATTTAGGGCTTTTTTTTTTTAATGTGCCATCATTGCCCCCACATGATCAGTAGACTTTGGCTCTGGAGTCAAGAGACAAGCACTGATTCCATACTTTTTTTTTTTTTAAGTCTAAACTCTGTGGCCTTTGAGGAGCACTCCAGCATGCTGAGTCTGTTAACTATTTCCAGCAGAGGAATCAAAATATTTGCCCTATCTACTTCAAAGGGCAGTTGTGAACATCAATAGTATAGTGCATGAGGGAAGTATTTTATATTGTATAAAACTCTGTATGCTGTGAGCATTGTTATTGGTCATCATTATAAACTTGGAGGCGGCTTATAATTAAAGCGATAGTTCATATGGTTTTGGCCCTTTTAGGACTTTGAAAAGACTATAGTTACATCCAGGGGAGTTGGAAAGAGGAAAAAAATAAAAGACACAATGCGTTATATTTCAATACTCATAATAGAAAACTACAAGTTTATACCTGCAAACAGAAAAGGACATGGAAAGCACCAGGAAAATTTATTTTAGCAGGTCTTAGTCAAGAAAAATCTCTTTCAAGTTCTTAAAAATCACATCAAGTCTCCCTGCCATTTCTTTTTAACTTTCTACTATCTTCCTATACTGCTATTTCCATGAGCTCTGCTCTCATCAGAGGATAAGTGAATCAGCTGGCAGGCAAAAGCTGGAGTTCTAATCTCAGCTCGGACATGGGGGATTAATAAACAAATATTTTTAATGCTTCCTGAAGAGGAAAATTCTCAGTTATTTTTTATTAGTATTAACAGCATATCTGTATGTGGACTTGGCCCCAGCATCACATTGCATATTTAATATTATTATATGGGCTTCATTACACAAATGAAATAAAATGTTACTTATAAAAATACTCTTTCCCCACTGTAATTTAAACACACTGCTAAGAGGTCATTTTTCAAACCATCAGTGGCCTTGCAATTTTCTGAAACTTTCAGCTTTTCTCAGAAGGAGCACTCAGGTAAAATATCTCAGTATGAAAAAAGGCTGTGACCATGTAAACACGTCTAATTATCAGCTGAAATCATGAAGACACTGAATTGTACAATTTCCAAAAGCCTCACTTGGCTAGCAGTGTGAATGGCTTGCTCTTACACACATTAACCCTTGATACTTCCTCTGCTAAACCAGCAGGGTGCCCAATGCCAGCACTGGAATCGGAGGTCACCTCCCTCTTGTACCCTGAGGAGAACTATCAGGCACTGGCCACCATTACTGCTGCCTGGCCGGGGATATAAGGATTCAACAGACCAGTAGGCAACAGAAAACGCACCCTTCACCTATGTCTTTGCCTCACCAGAAATCCTACGTTCTGAGAAAATGTTCAAAGGACAGGAGGAATTTATTTTCAAGTATTACTTCCCAGACCTTTGTTCAATGGTTCAGATATAAATTAAAGAAACTGGGGATAGAACAGTTCTAATCAGTAGTGTGTGAAAAAGTGGGTATATTCAATTTTCTCCCTCAACTTGCCATCAGTTTCTATCAGGAG
Source organism: Acinonyx jubatus (assembly GCF_027475565.1). Lineage (NCBI taxonomy): Eukaryota > Metazoa > Chordata > Mammalia > Carnivora > Felidae > Acinonyx > Acinonyx jubatus. The sequence continues at coordinate 14,706,191 of NC_069395.1, read as the reverse complement.
GTCCTCAGTATCTCTTCCATCTGCTAGGTTTCTATTAGTCTGGCTACTGGGGAATGCCCCCACTCCTCACAGAGCTCCGAGGGACATCCTGTGGTTCCTAGCTACCCAGGAAGCTTCTGGTTCACCACTTGGTGGGGCTTCTTGAAGAAGACAGGCAAGACGAAGGAGCAGGGTCACCTCACGTCTGCTCTGCTTCTGGAAGAATGCCAAGAAGCCAGGCTGCTCCTCACCCTCTCACGTCTGGGTGGGCGTGAAGAGGCCAAATAATAGATTGCCACAAGGTAGAACAACCAGGAGAAAAACAATGGCCCGTTCTACTATCCTCAAGTAGTTGTAGGTGAGGTGGAGAGGAAGAAGGAGGAAAGTGCCCTTTCAACATGCAGACTGCATTAGTATCAAGTAACCCTATGTCACTGTCCAACTCGAAACAGACAAGAGCTAAAAACAAACAAACCTGGAAATGTGTGCTTGATTATAAAGAGAAATTTGAACGAGCATTCGTATAGTGCCTACACAGGAGGCAGGGCAGTCTACTCAAGATCAGCTCCTAAAGAAGACTGGGTCAATAACACAAAGTCGTATATCATGGTAATGCTGAACGGAGAACCCAGTATTGGCTGTTTTGACAGATCAGGAACTTGCTGTGTGGACCGAAGTGCTGATGGTATTACAGGCCCCTTTTCACACACTTTACCACCACAAGCTTCCAGAGGAAACAGCCAGTGATAACACCCTCATTGGTATGCACCGTGACGGTTCACATCCAAACTCCAGGAGATCTTGTGAACTATGCATCAGGGGAGGAAGAGGGCTATTTTCCTTCATTTCACACTTTTAAGAACTTTTAGTCATTTGTGATTCTTTCTCTATCTCTCAGGGCGTGTGTGTGTGCGCGTGTGTGTGCACACACACACGGGCACACATGCGCCCACCCACTTCCCTCTCTTTCATCCTCAATTCAAACATTAACCTTTGATGTAACATTTTTGCTCCTCATCGGAATGGAAAGAATGAGCTTCAGAGAAGCAATTGAGTTGGGAGAATAAAAAAGATGACATCACTTCAAACGTGGACTTGCCAGAAAATATCCTTTCAAGTGCTCCCCCGTGTCACCAGCCAGGGACCCTCAACTCTCCCTGGCCGCTGCATGCTGCCCCCGTTTCATATCTTTTGATCACCATTTGTTTCATGCCACCGTTCATAACACCCCCCATGTGTATACGTGTATGTTGCACTTGTGTACTTTTTAAAGCTGCTAGCCGCGTTCACTTTATCAATTCCCAAGTGAAGGAGAGGAATTCATTAGCATCAGTTATTAGTTTGATAATTCTAAATAAAGTCAATACAAACATTTACATGGCATTTGCCCAGGGAGAGGATCAGGAGTGAGAATTTGGGGCCACCTGCTCACGTCCCTTCTGATGCACCAACTAGAAGGTACACGGAGCAAGAAGACCACAGAGGTGGGTCCCAACACTAATATGTTCTCTGTTCCTCCAGAATACAAAGTAAAAAGTCTTGTAACTTTTCCCTTCTCACAATCCATTCAGGTCAGATGCAGGCTATTTTGAGAGGTGTTCAAATATCACTGAATTCCATGCTGTGCCCGCTTCTCCACCACCTCCAACACAGAGCAAACACAGTGAGAAAAAACATGCATTGGAGTCAGACTGACCTGGGTCCAAATCCTACTCACTTTGGCCTTCTTTTGCCACCTGAATGCTCAAAACTCTGCAGTGGAAAACAACAACCATGGTATTTGCTCACAGTTCTACAATATGGACTCTTCTTCTGTTGACCCTGCCAGTGGTCCCTCCAATGGCTGCAGTCAGCTGGCTGGTTGGCTGGGGGATGGCTCAACTGGGATGCTGGGCTAGCGGGACTTTTCTCCACCCCCACCCCCAGTAGTCTCAGGGCCTCCCTGGCTCCATGGGGCTCTCCACCTGGTTTGAGCACAGGGTCTCTCCGGCAAGGTAACTAGACTTTTTTCCTGGGTGACTCAGGACTTCCAAGACTGTAAAAGTGGAAGCTGCCCGTCCTGATTAACGTTTTGGCTGGAACTGAAACAATGCCATTTTGGGCATGATCTATTGGTTCAAGTGAACCTCAGAGCCAGCCCAGCCCAGATTCAAGGGGCATTGATGACACACAGGAAAATACAGAAGGTGTGGGTCATTCAGAGCCACCAACATAGCAGACTGCCACTGCCACTTAACAAATCACTTAATCTATACATTTTGACATAAGGTCGGTTTCACCATCTGTTAGAAAGGAACAATAATATCCCCATTTTTATGGAGATCTAACAATTAAACATAATAATAAATATAAGGGCTGGCACAGAGGCTAACACACCATACTCTATAGTCTCGTGTATTCCAAAGTGCTTGGATTACCCAGAAATCCATGAGCCCCTTCCTACCACTGTCTACCTCTCCCACGAGGGTAGAGTTTATAGTCCATGTTACTGTCTTAGAAGTTTCCAGTGCCTAGTACAAAGCCGGGCATTCAGCGGACACCCCATAATAAGTTCTTGTTGAATGAGTATGTGACCAAATGAATGGTATACACCGTCTCTAACAACTCACTTCCACAGCACATGAACAGATTGAGCTATTTCACAAGAATTTCTTATATGCGAATGAAAAGTTATCAAATTCAATGTCATGAGCAATCACAGCAGTCTGGAGCTCTTCTTCACCTCTTTTTAAATATAGTATATATAGCAAATTCCCCAAAAATATTTTGCCAGATTTCCACTGCCTCAATTTTAAAACTCAGACACACGATAAGTAATATGGAATCCATATGTCTGTGATTCATTTTTACCCAGTTCATCAAAATGCTGTTTTTGTATTAAATGTCAAAATGCCTTTTATGTCTTTATTTATGAGCCCTTTAGAGTTGTTATTTTTAAATGATGGTAGAAGATGTTTTGCCAAATTTAAAATTTACAAAGGCATTTGTAATTTTGTTCCAAACATCAACTTGTGGGAGAGTTAATTTTGTTTACTCTTGGGAAAATTCCTATTTTTTCAAATATAGACTTTTAAAGTTTACTTTAAATACTCAAAATTCTCTTATCCTTCATTTTAAATGTACTAATGAATACAGTCACGTATGTGTGCATCCACTTTGAAGGAGAACCTCACTGTCTCTGTCACCTCATTCTACCTCAACTCTGTACCTTGATGAGAAAAAAAGATCAATCTGCCATTGTCACCTACTAGTAAGGGGGAAATACGGTGCAAATTTTCTTCTCAACAGTTCTAGATTGTGCAAGCTTCTTTACATTGATATACTATATGCCTATCTTCCTGCTGACATCAAACTTCATTGAACCGTCCTCTCTTGTCTTCTTTCTTGTTTAACCTTTTCACCGTGAGATTTAAAAAATGCTAACAAACTAAGAGGCCTCTTCACAACTCAAATTTATGTGATAAGCTCATTGCAATCTGAATTAAAATAGAATTAAAAAATACCATAAAATAGAATATATACCAATTAGATAGAATAAACATATGCCATAACATAATCTTTAAAAGTCAGTGTTATAGAAACTTAAAACTCCTATATTTTAACTAAGAAAATCTGAAAACCAGATAAGGTCTGTGACCTTAGACAAATCAAACTCTGAAGTTTCATTAATCTATAACATAAGGGTAATAAAGCCTATACTACCCCCATCACAGATTTATTATGAATATCAAGTGAGTAATATAACATTTCATAAACTACAAGCAATACTAAGGATAATAATTAAATATCTGGTATTACCTGTTCCATATTTTTATCTCAGTTTCCAATATAAACTGATGTAAATCCACTTTCTTCCCTAATAGAGCCATTTCAGAGTAAAACTATTTATGGCTAACCACCGAAGAGACTATGGAAAATTGGCTTGCCATAACTTTGAAGATCACAAATGTGAGGCCTTGTAAGCTTATCTGCTCAAGGTTCATGCTCTCTCTCCCAGAGCCTAGGGTTTGTAATGCCAAGTCACCTGCTGAGCAATGGAGAGCTGTCTGTCCCTTCCGAAGGAAAATGCCATCTACGTGGCACCAATACTGTTCCATTCGCTTAGTCAAAATGTTAATCACTCCAGGAGCAGCATTCATGGATTTGAACTGAGACACATTCTATTTCCAAGGCTTTGGTGAGGGGACCAATCACACAGCTAGAGCCCGAGCTCAAGCTGAAAACCAGCTCTGAAGCGTGATTACCAACCAGGATCAATGCCGTGCTAGTTAACCATATTTTCTAGTACACAAAGTTTGCTTCCTTAGTAACCTATTAAAACAGAATACATTCTCTTCATTGTTCTGTTAAAGAATGTAAGGAAAAACCAAATAGGCTATCACCATAGCTAGGTCCCTTTTCTGGAAATCAGACAAGAGCAACTCCCTACCACACACCCAAATGAGTCCTGCACGTAGGAGGAATATCATGTTTCTTTACTACTGCAGAGCTGACTGGGTGTTAATTTGAATTTTAAGCAGAATCAAGCTTTTGCTCAGGTCCATCCCACCTGTCAGTGGATAGTAGTATAACAAGATAATTACTTCCTCTTATTTCAAAATGCCAGACACCCAAGACTTCCATGGAAAATGAACAGACCACCTGTATTACATTTTATTCTAATAAGTCTAGGACTGAGCATCACGGACATCCTCTTAAGTTATTCAGGGAAATGGTGGTAGACGACACGTAAACCGTACAAAAAGGTAGAACGACAGTGTGAGATCACTTCAGAAACATACTCAGGGAAAACTTCTGCAAGAAGCAAGATGGAACTATATACATAGCATTCATTCATGTAGCTGTGCTTCCTTGGTGAAACATACAAGGTCGAAATCCAAGGTTACTGAGAGAATGAAACTAGCAGTGCTGTGCTTATGCTACAAAACTGTTGTTTATTTAGTCCCTCAAAAATGATAAAGATTATAGATGTAAAGTCTCTTTTAAAATCCATAATCAGGAGCACCCGGGTGGCTCAATTGGTTAAACCTCCGACTCTTGATATCGGCTCAGGTCATGATCTCAGGGTCCTGAGATTGAGCCCCATGTCAAGTTCTGTGCTGAGCATGGAACCTGCTTGGGATTCTCTCTCTGCACCTCTCTTGCTCATTCATTCTCTCTCTCTCTCTCTCTCTCTCTCTCTCTCTCTCTCTCTGTCTCTCTCAGAAATAAATAAAATTCAAAAACAAACAAATAAATAAATGCCATACCCAGAATTTGGCCTTGACATAGCAAGGCATGGCCTCTCACAAAAGAGAGCATGATTATTCAAATCTTACAAATGATTTGATCAAGATTACAAATGCCTATCAACGTTGCACTGAAGACCTAGAAAACAGAAAAGTCTGGTTGTGGGTGAGGCTGTACGTGTGTATATGTTCATCAATATGTACAGTGGTGTGCCTGAACTTCTCTGCCTAGGCATAGCCTTGCACATAAGAATTAGTTTAGAATATTTAATGATGCTTGTTTACTTTTCAAATTCACCAAGAAAGAATTGACCCTTACTGATAGCCAATACGACCTATTATCACTTAGGGATAGTTTACAGGGTTTGGAAAAGATATCTCTGAGTTAAGGCAAGTGAAACTAGGGACCGTTGACTACTTTTGTGCAACATTACATCACTTATTCCACTGCTGCCTTCCCTAGCTACACGGGTTCAGTACCTGCTCACTTGGTAATTGACATCTACCCAAAGATCTGTCCTGGAGTATGGAGGAAGTGGTGAAAAGGAGCCACAGAGAAAGGTCAGTATTACAGGCATCTGTTCTGTGCACGCAGAGAACACCTCATTCCCTGTATATGTTGAACGCATCTTAGTGCCTATAGGTATACACCTGCAGTAGAGATAGCATGTCGCCCTAAGCAGGCCATGAGATTCAGAGTCAGGCAGCAGAACCAGATTCAAGTCACAGATTTGACACTTCCTGTTTATGTGACAGCAGTTTTACTCAATTTATAGATTTTATTATATTTTGCTGTCTTGTTAGGGAAATGAGCTTTTTTTAAAAAAAACTTTTTTAATGTTTATTTTTGAGAGAGAGGGAGCAAGCAGGGGAGGGGCAGAGAGAGAGGGGGAGACACAGAATCTGAAACAGGCTCCAGGCTCCAAGCTGTCAGCACAGAGCCCGACAAGGGGCTTGAACTCTCGTGACCTGAGCCCAAGTCGGGTGCTCAACCGACTGAGCCACCCAGGCATCCCAGGAAAATGAGCTTAATGAGGCTCATGTTATCCTGAATGGTCCAGTTACACACAACTTTGAATCCAGATGTTCAAAAGAGATCATCTAAAAATAACATTTACAAGATCTCTCCCATTTGATGGAAAGAAAAGCATCACGTCGACAGCAGACCAGTGTTTCAGCAGGAGGCAGGGTGCAGTCTTAGTGCTGGGGAGTAAGGCACGCTCTCTGCGTCTTAGTGACATTGTGACTGCTTGCAAGTCCTCCGCTGAACTTACTCTGCACTCTGCGCATTCCATCAGTGAAACAGGAAATGCAGCCTGCCTCTTAGGGTCTGAAAATGTAAGACAGGTCATGCCACTCCCTTGCCCAAAACTCCCCGGGGCTTTCCGTCTTCCCTGGGGTAAGAGGCAAAGTCCTTACACGGGGCTGCAAATGCCTCCAGACCGGACCCCACTCTGACCTCCCCCATTCTTCCCCTTCCTTCCCTAGAACACTCCAGGCTGGCCTCTCTCTCAGGGTCGGTCCACTTCCCTTTGCACCCACCCCCGCAGGTATCCACGTGGCTGCTACCTCACCTCCTTCGTCTTCACTCAAATGCCACCTGCTCTCCTTTTCTACTCACCTAGGACCCCAGCACCTCTCTACTCCTGCGCTCCCTCCATAGCACTCACCACCTGCAAATATTTCAAAATGTATTGTGTTGTCTTAACTCCTTACACTGGAAGGAAACCTTCAAGAGGGCAGGAGTTTGTATCAATTTTATCTCCTGCTGTATCTCTGCAGCAAAGCCCGGTACTAGAGATGGCTCAATAAATATTTACAGGATGAATAGATTTGTTGTGACGTATCAGACAGCATGCTGTCTGTAAAGCACATAGCACGGTGCCTGGCACATGGTAAGAACTTAATAAATGATACTATTCATTCTTGAGAGCGTGTAACTAAGGGTAAGATTGTAATCTCTGGAACCCTGAGTGGGTGCCCATTGCTTTTGGCCATCAATGGTGCAATTAACACCTAGGTTTCCCCAAGGTACTAGAAGGCCACTGTTCTATTGTTGGGCCTTGCCATGACTCATCTGCAGGTCTTGGGCATGAAAGTCTCTGCATCTGTAAACAAAATACAGTAATATCTCCCCTCCAGGGGAGAAAGAAGCTAAGGAAAGTTCCAACCATCACTTGCTTTGCCATCTAAAGTGAAAGGATCCACAGCATGATTTAAAACATTTGATGTAGGATTAAAAATGGGGGAAAAATACTATGATGTTTCTGCCCACTAAAGGCATTGTTCAGCTGGTACTCACACGCTCCACCTAAGACGGTTTCAGCCACAGCCTCTCTTCTTTGGGTTAAGGGAAAACACAGTCAGACTTTCCTGGGGAAATCTGAGGATCACGTTTGCCAACTGGGGCAAGTCATTCTTTTCAACACGGTAGGAAAAATGCAGGGAACAAGAGTTTGAGTCTCCTGTTCACCAACGGGGGAGCACTCCGGCAGCAAGGAGGTTAATACTTACACAGGTAATTAACATGTCCTGGATTTTCATATTCTAATCCTACAGTTGCACAGTTGCCACTTCGGTCCCAGAGTCCACGGGAAGAAGAGAATGGAGAGAGACAATGACTGGGATTGGTTTTGGGGAGGGGCAGGGAAACCAGGTGATGGCTCTGGGTCTCTAACCACTTCCTCATGAGGGACAAGTGCAACAGAGGAACGTTACCAGGGAGCACTCTCCACGTTTTATAGGATGGGGTGCCTTGCAGGTATTTGACACCCCGATCTTCCCCAAATCCCCACTCCCACCCCTTCACGCCTGCACGCGGTATATCTGGTGTCACTGTTTATTAAAGATAACTAATGCCCTAAGTCTTTATTTACTTCTGTTTATTGCTATTTTAGCAGGAGTCACTGGAGAGCTGCTATGTTTCTGGTCCACTCGGGTTCCTTAATCACTGTTAGTAGGTAAAATCATCTGTGACAACTAATCCAAAAAGCAGATTATATTTATTTTGGCTACAGTGGCTTGCAATTCGTTAAAATCAACAAAGCCTTTTCATTAGCCCCCTGCTGATGTCCTAAAAACAGACATTTCAAGAGTCTCAAAGCACTGAGATACGCATATGCAGCCAAGCTAATTCTGACAGATTCTCAGTGCCATTCTTAACACAAAATCTTATTAAACTAACAAACAAGAAACAGAACCCCTCTGCTTTCAAACAAAGGCTTAATTAACATGCCTAAACTCCAAAATCAAAATCATAGCCGCAAAGCTTCCCCAAATGTGGAGGCAAAACACACACAGAGACTGTGTCATTAGTTAAGCAAGATTTACCAAAAATCGGGACTTTTTTTTTTTTTTTTTAATCATGTGGGAAAGGATTAGAAAGCAGAACCAGGGTGCCTATTTCTAAACAGTTCTGCATGGGCATTCTGGCCTTCCAAAGCTGGGATTGTGACGAACTGGCCTGCTGACAGAGGCCACAAATCTACTGAGCAAAGGATCAAGGTCTTCTTCCAGGGGTTGCCAGAGACGGAACAGCTGCAGCACGCATTTAAGGACAACAGCGGTCCGTCAACGCCCCCCATGTCCTCCCTCACCTCTCTCACCCCTGAGACCTCACGGCTGCCTTCTGCAGGCTACGTCTCTTTCACGCACTACCACCCAGCTGTCCACTGCCAAGGAGGGCCTCTTCAACACCGAATTGGATCGTAGGGCTCAGTGTCGGAAACGGGGGCGTTCCAGAAACGATGCTCACAGCAGTGACTCAGCCACTACTGTGCCACCAGGCAGTGGCCATAATTAATGAATGTAGCAAAAGGTCTACTCAAGGAGCAAAGAAGGTAGACAATGATTTATGTTTACCTAAGGGGAAGATGATTTAGCTTCGCAAGAGCTTTCAGAATGAGGAAGCCCGGAAATATTTCGCTATGGGGTGGCACCTCTCCAGGCCTGAAGAGAAATTCAAAGAATGGGCAAGCAGATCCCGAAACAAAGGGTGGGGGGCATCTGCATCAGAAGATGTGCTCCCTCCTGCCTTTTTCCCTCCACGGCTCTGATTGGAGAGTTGCTGTGATTTCCATATTTCCGTGACCGCTGCCACGATGGAATCACTTGTCAGCACCCCCGGCATAATCCTGAACGTTGTCAAGGATGATTACCAGAGGAGCTTCACGCAAGTCTCTGTCCTAACATGTGGACTTCCACTGGTCAACAGGGGAAGCCAAAAGCAGCCCTTGAGAGCAACGGCTTGCTTGCTTCTCAAATTCACGAGGGATGAGGGCATCGGGCTGCCTCTGAGACACAAGGGTCCCGTTCATCTCCACGGAGGGCCCATGTCCAGCAGGCCCCTCAAGGCAGTACTTTCGTTCCCTCTGGTTCACTCCAGGAGCACAAGAGCTGTCTGTTAAAGCAGATAATAAAATCCAGCCTAGAAGGAAAATCTACATACAAAGCTGCTCTCGAATCCGAGTTTTGTCCACGGGGGAAAGTGAGCCACATCTGATATACAAGTTATCATTTGGGCTCTCCGTAATTAAGACCATTGTTGCCATGGCGATCCAGAGTGCCGCAAATAGGCGAAAGGCTACCGTCGTGGCTTTCTTGTTGTTGATATAGTTTGTGGCCCCAGCTTGGGGTTATTTATGGCAGGGCAAAAATGAGACTCGGGCAAACAGGAGAGCAGCACCGGGCAAGGTGAGGACATCTGAAACTCTATTACGTACCCAAGACACTGTTTTCAATCGCTCCTCAGTCCCCAGCCTGCCTTATTCAATAGATAATAAAAGTGTGCTGTCTTCCTTATGTATATTTACATCCAGCAGCTCTTCCCCGGCACATGTCAAAGCTTCCTGATTTTCTTCTCTATCATCTACCACTATCTGGAGGATTATACTCGAGAAGATTTCCAGGTCATCGCAACAGGTCATTTTTCTGAGCCACCTTATCAGGGAATAGGAACCACATGCAGTTCTCATGCAGGGAAACAAAGAATCCACTTGGTTTTGTGATTTAAACAGGATGGAGACACAGCCTTTATTATTGTTGTCATAGAAAACATGTTGAGACCAGCAAGGCAGCAGCCCTAGCCCTGAGGACTATTTCAACTTGATACCTCCTAAGGTTATTCTCAAATAAATGAGAACACACCCCTCAGTTTTTGTTTGCTTTTTTTTTTTTTTTTAACAGTCTCCCTCTTTTCCTGGTTTGTTCAAAATGGGCCTGCTGTTCTATCTTCGGGATCTCCTTGGGACAAAAGATCCTGAGCCAAGCGAGAGAAAAAGGCCACGCAAACAGCTCCGCACCTTCTCACGCAACCCCGAGACCCCGTGTGCATCTCTGCTAGCAAAAATCGGGGACGAATGGAACAGTGTCTCCCAGCCTTGTCAGACCCAAAGGGGGAGTTCAGGCACTTGTTAAAATACAGAGTGCCAGGCTTCTGCCCGGGAGCAGCTTCAGCAGGTCGGGGCACATTTGGGGAACAGCGAAACAGATGAAATTGGCCAGGTGCTCTGAAGGACGAACTGCCCCTTCATAAATGAGTAAAGAATTAAATCCAGAGTCAAAGAATGTTAGGAATTGTTTTCTGACCCGTTCTGCTACACAAACAGCTACTTTGACACAAGCAGCTTCCCACCCAGGAAAACTGAGAGCACCCGTGGAAAATGAGAAGTCCATGCAGGTTCATGTGGTTCCTGCACACCTCGAATCCAAATACCAAGTCGTTTGGTAATGTGTATTCGGCACGGGAGGCAGGGAGAGAAAGTTCTGATGGGCTTTCAATTTTATTTTTCAACTAAAAATATTAGGAGAGAAACTAGCAGTTTAAAACTCAGGTAGGGGCGCCTGGGTGGCTCAGTCTGTTAAGCCTTTGACTCTTGCTTTTGGCTCAAGTCATGATCCCATGGTTGTAGGATCGAGCCCCGCGTCAGTCTCTGCGCTGAGCATGGAGTCTGCTTAAGATTCTCTCTCCCTCTCCCTCTGCCCCTCCCCTACTCAGGCTCTCTCTCTCTTTCTCAAAAAAAAAATAAAAATAAAAAATAATAAAACTCAGGTAAATGAACTAGCCCCTTTTTGGGGGGCAGGGGAGTTGAGCAGACACTACACTTCGTTCAGAGATACAAAAAAACAAAAAGGATAATGTTTCAGTTAATGCCAGGGACAGTAGCTCAAGATGTTGAAAGAAGCATATAATATTTCCCCTGGGGAACCTGAAGGTAGCAGCGTAGGTGACAAAAAAGCCTGGAAGACGGAGGTAGAGAAGGGAGCTTTCATCTGGTCAAATGAGTCGCCAGTGCGCAGGCGGAATGCTGAATGCAGCATGCTGTCATGCAGCCGGCTCCCCCTTGCAAGAAGAATGGCTCAACACGGCCCCAATTACTATATTTCATGGACACTCTGTCTCACTGGAATACAACTTGTTGGGGGATTAGTGTCTAGAGAGAAATTCTCAAATAAGCTTTTACTAAAAGACCAGGCACCTAGCTGTGGCAACTGCTTCTTTTTAATTCCGAAAGCAATCCAAACCATCACCCAATAGTTCTGCCCTCTGATAACTGAGTAAAATCTAATACTGTTCCTGAAATTTTATAGACATTCCTCTCTTTCTAAGGACATGAATAGTATATATACACTGTTCAAAGGCTCGATTTTTCTCTTTTGTAGCAAAATGGCAAGAGCCTATGGGAGAGCGGAGCCTGGGGCAATGTTCCTTTTTGCTTAGAAGCCACCTGCTAATCACCTGCAAATAATAACAGACTACAAGGGAGGTGGCCCAGAGATGGCCCCTCAGCACCGTGAAGGGCAGGGGTTAAGTAGAAACAAAGAGAGGGAGGCTTTCTTGGCCTGAGGGGACTCTGCAAAGTGACCAGTGAGAGCCTCCCCCAGGATGGATTCAAGGGGCAGAGGAGCAGCAGTTAAAGATCAGAGGCAACTTGAAATGGGCCAACGAGCTAGACTTCTGAAGTAGAAAGAAAAAAATAACACCTCCAAAAAGGTAACACAATCTCAGGGCCAGCAGTATCTTGGAAAGTAACTTGCTTTGCCTCTACACTGAGAGGTTGAGCCAGACGGATATGGCACGTAATGAGCCCCTCTCATCAAGCTGCTTTCAGAAATAAATGGCGCCCTTTCTGTCCACTGCAAAATGGCGCCCTTTCAGTGCCACACCAGACAATGGCACAAGGAAATGGAATTACCAGGTAATTAAGGAGAACACTAGCTTCAAACAGGACACGGCAAAATCTGACTATTCTTTAACCCAAGCGAACCTAACACAGACAATTCAAAGGGCATGAAAGGCTTAGAAAAACTGTAACTGAGAAGTCGTTAAGGGAAAAGAGTTTAATCCAGTTCCAATCTTTAACTGAGAAAGAATTCAGGCATGTAAGGGATTTTGATGGAATAAGTATGAATAATTATTTTCCAACTACTGAAAAGTCAAGGAGACAAAAAAGGGCCCAAACTAGTCTAGCTGAAAAAAAAAAAAAAAAGACAGTCTTGAACATGAGGGATGGGTGCCTAATGGTAGCTGTGGAATCCCTTTCTTTGGATTGTAATGAACTATAGAATAGATATCCATTGATCTCATAGCATTGAGGGCTCTCCCTGCATGAAAATTGTAGAACGGCTTTGAATTAAGACTTCACTGGCTCTTCCTTCATCATTACATCATCCCCAGTGCCCCATGGAGCCAAACTCCCCTTCGTTTCCCATCCAGCTCTTGTTTCTTTCACCCAGACGATGTCTCATTTTGTTCCGCTCCCTCTCATTCATCCCTCTCCTCCAATTGACAGCACGGGAAGGGGGAAAATGGGCATTTCTCCAAACTACTTCTCAATATTTACTATCATGTTTAATTCATGGCACCCATCTTCATTACCCTCTTCATGTCAAGGCTGCCAAGGCCCAGTTGAAGCATTCCCTCTCCCCCCTGTCTTGTCTCCATGCTCTTGGACATTGTTGTTGACTTTGTCATACAAATGGATGACTCTTCCATCTACCCTTCCCTTTGCTGCTTGACTCTACCAGCCTTGACACCACTGCTCAGCCCCCATTTTTACCTACAACTTAAAATACTGATCTCCTATGAAAACAACCCCCAGATACCCATCAGTTAATGAATGGAAAAACAACAGTGATGTAGGCATACAATTGAATGTTATTCAGCCTTACAAAGGGGTATGATTCTGACATGGGCTATGACATGGACTTTGAACACATTATGCTGAATGAGTAAAACAGAGTCAAAAGGACAAATATGTATGACTCTACTTATGGGGTCACCTTGAGTAATCAAATTCACAGAGTCAGAAATTAGCATGGTGGATGCTAGAGGCTGGAAGGAGCAGGGAATGAGGAATCACTGTTTCTGTTTGAGAGGATGAAAATTTTCTAGAAATGGGTCATGGTGAGGATGGATGCCTTCAAAACAGTATGTCTGCTGTATTCAATGCCACTGAGATGCACATTCAGTGATGGTTAAACTATTAGGAGAAACCCAACCACTGGTCTCCCCAATCTGTTTAGGACTGTTCAAGTCACACTTAGATCAAGCCTCACTGTACTTAGTTTCAGAAAAAGTATGGCAGGCTTTGTCAACAACTGGCGGTGAAATTTAAAAATTTATCTCCCTTCCTCCCGTCCCTCTTTCCTCCCTTCCTTCACTCAAGAGATATTTACCTGGCAGCTACTCTGTAACCAGTAAAGTACTAGAAGATGGGACGGAATAGACTTTCTAATCTAGAAAAGCAACAGTCAAGAAGCAACTATATGTCCCATGTAAGTTAAGAAATAGGAGACAAATGCTTGGGAACATGCGATGCTTCCCAAGGTGGGCTGGGGGTGGCGGGACGGGGGGGGTGGGGGTGGGGGTGGGGGAGGGGCTTTAAATAGATGTCTTCAGGCAGAGCCCTGGAATTTGAATAGAAGTTAGATGAATAACAAAAAGTGTACAGAAGAACATTCCAGACAGAGAACTGCAGGTATGAATGAGAAAGAAAGAACATAACAGTGTAGGGGATGTAAAGCTGTTTGGCTTGGCCGGGGTGGAGACAAAGGAGAGAGACAAGCCATGAGGCCTGCCCAGAGATGACATTAAGCACCTCAGACATTGAACCAGACCTCCCTAGTCCCTTCCTGGTGTAAGATGCTATCCAACTGTTAAAGATGCTAAGTGTGATCCCTTTCCAAGCATAACCGTCTTGCCTGTCAGGCCATCATCCTCCCTGGGTCCTCACAGAAACTGTGCCTGATTTTCCCCACCCCAGAACACCTCTCACCCCTGACCATACCATGTCACTCTTACCTCACCCCAATTATTAGGCCCCTCATGGCTTCATTGGATCTCTCTCCTGTCTAGGTCCGTCACTGTCCTCACTTCACAGACATTCAGCCAAGTTTATTATGTAATCTTCCTCTGACTCACATCCCCTCTGAAGAACCTTTCTCTGACTCACTTCTCCCTCTTCACAAATACCCTTCTTCTTCTCCTGCTGCTTTAATCTCTCTTCTTACACTTTCTTTCTGATTCAGATATACTCAGGTCTCTTTTGCATCGTATTGCTCTTTGGCCACCCAATGCTAGGGAACGTGTGAATGTGGTTCATTTCCAATTTTCTGTCTAACTTCCTCTGGGCCCTCCACCATGAGTACAAGGTAGTCCATTTATTCATGCCCTGTGCTTTCCTAGGTTCACTTCCTTCTGAGGTTTATTCAGAATTATGCTCTCCTCAAGCTCCTATCCCATTATGTTAAGGAAATGGCTTTATATTCTGATGATCCTGTGAGTACCTTCATCCCTCACCTTCTCTTGCCTCTGCTGTCCATGGATTTGTTTCTACAAATGGACTTGGTCTACTAGCCTTTTTTCCTGGAAGATGAGACTTCTCTGCATTAAAGGAGAACATGGCCAAGAAGTAGAACATGGTTTTTTCCCTTCTAGAAATTTCAACCTAGCTAGGAACATGATCATTATATTCTTTGGTGTTTTAGGATGAATACATAACTAGAATATATGTTATATGTCACTAGATATAACATCAGAATATGTATCATTGTATATCACTATAAAATATCACTGTTACACTTTGTTGCCTTAGGATAAGACTTAAATGGTACCAGGGCACATTTCAACATCTAGGTTTCTTCTAGCTGATGAATTCAAGGAAGGCTGCAGCAAAGAGATGATGTATAAGCTGGACTTGAAGGATGAAGGACTCCAGTAGGCCTGACAAAGATTTGTGAGGGGTCCCAGACAGAAGGCAGTGCAAGTCTGAAGCATGCCAGTTTGAACACATGAGGTCCCATAGTGGTTACACATTTTAAAGTGAAGAGTAGAGAAACACAACGGTATGTGAAAACTAGAAGTACATGATGAGATAACGCCATGGAGATTTCACTGCCAAGTTAGTCAGAAAGGACCTCATTGTAGATAATGGGATATTATCCCAGAGTGGCCCACAGTGAGACTTGAAAGTTGAAAGGCTGAAGGTCAAGTTCAGTTAGCAGGCACCTGTCATCACCTGGCCCCCAAGTAACTGGAGAAAGGCACACAGATATTAAAGATGATGTGCAAATTCCTTCTAATCCTCAAACACAGATCCCTGTCCCTCTTTGTCCCATCCTAACCTTGTAGGTGGAGGTGTTTCTTACCTTTCCTGACTTATGATTTAGTTTCTTCAATCCTACATTCAGAGGTTTCATTTTCTTCAACTTAAAATTACTTTTTCTGACCATAAAAATAATACCGACTCTTTGTGGAGATTTTGAAAATTTCAGAAAAATAGCTTTCCCCAATATTAAAAATGCTTTCCCTTGTCCCATCGCACAAAAGCACATGGCCCTTCTTTCCTTGTCCTGTAAAACATCCTGACATCCTAAAAGTTTCCAAGTCTCCTTAACTTGCCATTTCCCTCAGCTCGAAACCCCACCTACAGGAAGCCCAGCTGCACCCCCTCTCTCCCCTGCACCCAACTGACCCAAGTACCCTCCTTGGGGTTCTCATAGCTCTGGGACTCCCCCTTAGTTAGAGCTCTGATCAAATGCAATCAAAATACCCACACTTGCAGCCATGTTCCCTAATAGTCTATGAGTTATGAGGATCAAGAATTATGTTGAAAAAATAGATAAAAGATTTAGAATAAAATTAATATTGTTTTTCTTTCTTTTGAGGGGGAATGATCAATCTAAGGAAGACAGAAAATGAAGCCACAAAAAAAAAAATTAAAAAAAAAACATATTCAAGCATTTCTCCTTAATGACAATCAAAAGCAAAATGAAAAGGTAAAAATAAAATGGGAAAGATTTTCATAACACATTGAAGAGAAAAGGGGTTAATATTCTTGGTGTGGAAGAAATTTCAACAAATAAGGGCAATGATGACTATTTCAACAGAAAAAATTAGCAAGAGATTATGAAGATGTAAATTCACTAAAAAAGATACAAATGACCAATAAAATTAAGATGCTCAGCTCCATTAATAATTTTTAAAATGCTAATTGAAATAGTTATAAGATACCAATTCCCAACAATAAATGGGCAAAAAATTTGAGTCTGACATAACCATGGCTAACTAGGAAGTGGGTGTTCATACAAGGTTGGTACGAGAGTTATTTTATATAGTTTTTAAGCTATCAACTGACAGTTTAATGTAAAATTGAAAATGGAGATCCACTCTGGCTCAGCAATCCTACTCTATATATCTCTCCTATGGAAATAGGACCACAGAAAAAAAAGTAGATACCATCACGGAAATAGCACCAAAAAAAGGGCTGTCTATCAATAAGGGAATAGACAAATATTATGATATGGCCATTTAAGAGGATACTAAATATTCACTCATCTGAAAAGATGTATATATGCTCAGTAAGTAAATTGCAGGCTGATGGTATGTGGGAAGTTGCATTTTTTTTTAGCTGGAAACAAGACTAGTTAGATAGATATCTCTATAACCATTGGAATATGTAGAAAAAGCTATTAATAAACTGTGAATAGTGACTGCTTCTGGGTGTGAGTGGCAAAGGAAGATTATGCTTCGAACACCAAATTTCTCGGTTTTCCCCCAACAAAATGTTTTTTTTAACTTTGCCATATGTATCTTTATCTTCAGCACTTAGCATTCCTCAAGGTAGATGCTCAGTAAATGTTGGTCAAAAAGAAATCCTTTCCAGACCATCATGAATTCTTAGAAATCTACCACTTTCAACCATTTGCAAACCTAGTGTGATCATACTTCACTGTTCCCTTGTTATTTTGCTTTCCTGGCCTAATTATTAATAGCACCCCCTTCATACTCAAAGTGACTCAGTTGGGATGAGAAATTATATGGTTACCATTACGAAACTGCACAGAAGCCCTCGTTGTTCATTAGCAACTCCTTCCCCAAACTCTTCCCTCCGTATCTTCAGGACACTGTGCTTGATGCTCCCCTGTATTTCTCTTCCCTTTCCAACGGCTCATTCTCTCATCCATGATTCCTTTCTTCCGTTTCTTCCTAAAGCTTACCTTTCCCCAAAGCTCTTCTTTCTATGCTCCATCCCTGTGATGATGAATATTCTCTCACATCCACGTGCAGGGGTTTTCTCGAGTTTGGGCTTGTGCTCCCCTCAAAGCTGATTTGCTAGGGGATCCTCCCCACTTAGATTCCTCACACCCCAAATCTTAATTGTCTACAACTGAAGGAGTGCCTCTCCCCCTCCTAAATGTTGCTACTATGAGGCCAGGTGGGGGATCATCGTGGGTTGCCATTTCTGCACGGAACAGCAGCAGAGCAGAGTGAACTTCTCGGTGGAACTAATTCCCTGCATTCAAATCATACTCCTTTACTTGGCCAGACTTCTGAACTTTTCTGCACTCACCTTCCCCATTTTAACATGGGAGAATAGCAACTACTCGATGGGGCTACTTTCAGGATTAAATGATGTATTATATTTAAAGCACTTAAAAAGTATGGGGCACATACCAATAATTATAGAATTATAAGCTATTATTCTATTTTCAAATTTTCTATAGAGAACATGGATTACAATAATAATAAAATGTACTAAAAATGGTCAATGGCTCCCAATGATTTCTAAAAGACTGTGAACTGTTTGCCTAACATAATGTTCTGCTCTTCAATAATAAAAGGAAACCATTCTCTTCCTGTAACCCTGCTCTCTGGCATTTTTCCTCTCACACCTCCCAGCTTTTTAGCCCTGCTCCCACCCTCCACTCTCCATGTTGTCTGTTTTGTCTTTAATAATTGGCTCTCAAATGAAAAAAAAAGCCCCAATTTTTAGCATTCGCCAATTTCTGTGGAATAAATACTCTTCCCATGGCTGATGTCAAGGTACCAACATAGCATCATGGAACCTGCTGCTCGGAAGAGATGTGCAGCACATCACAGACGGTATTTCCACCTCCCAATATGATGGACACATCTCAAGAGCACAGATAATTGCAATGCATGGGGAGGGATATAATTAGGAAGTGATAGGTTTTCAACATTCATTACTTTTGTTTTTAATATAAGTGATTTGTTGTAAGTTCACATAATTTAATTTTTAATGATATATTGTAAAAGCTGGCTCATGAAATTTCTAGAAATTTAACTACTGGCCCTCTGGGTATGAGCAAGCTCCCACACAGCGTACCAAGCCCCTGCCTCAAACATTCTCCCTTCCACTCCAGCTTTTCCTCCCTCCTGAATTGGCTTCCTTGCTCTCCTCTGCTCACCCCTGGCCTACCCACTTTACAATGCAGGATTACAGCACCCCACTTGTCCATCCTGACTTACCCAGCGCTGTAAGCAGTTGTTGAAGAATAGGATACATTTAGCATTTACGTATATATATTTCTTATCCTTTACACTGATTATTTTGTGTCTCACCTTTTCTACTACCTCCAAGTTAGATCATTTTTGTTTCATACCAACGGTTACCGACTGAGGAAAACAAGAGGGACTGCATATTTGAGAATCATCTGAGAACCTGAAGACTTCTCAAGCTTCACCGTTTCCTGCCTAATTGATGCTGATATTTCATTTCCAATATCTACCTCACTTGGGTTTAGAAAACTACTATTTTGCATGTTATAAATCTCAGCATAATGGAGGTCTAGCACATAGTAAGCATTCAGTAGTTACCTGCATATTGAAGAGATCTGATATTTCAGCAGAAAAGTTAAAATTCTAATAACTTCGTAATTAGCTAAAAATGTGGATTGGATTCCTCGTTAAGGTAGTTTGGCTTCTTACAGTGAAGTCAAAGAAACAACAATATAGTCTTGGTAGTTGTATTAAGGCATCGTAGTGAGAAACAGGTTAACAAGTGAGGGTATTCTTTTTATAAAAGCAACGAAATAAATGTCTTCCACCAGGGGCAGAAGGCACAAGCACATTACCACTTAGAGGATAAAGTCATTGACGCCTTTATTAATGTGAAAATGACTTGTTTAGAAATTCCTGCTGTCACATTCCTGGACACCTTGAAGACATGTAGAGACACACACACACACACACACACACACACACACACACACTCACATATAAATATATATGGCTTGATCATACACTCACTGTGAAACATTTTTAAACCCCACATGTGATGGGTATGAGCTAATTTCATGAGAGATAATATTTAGGGAGCAAATTGTTTTTCTCCTACCTACTTTGAAATAATATCATAATTGTCTCTCACAGACATACCTCAACAAAAAGAGAGAGCGAGAGCAAGAGAGAGAGAGAGAGAGACAGAGAGAAGGTTAATGGACTTCATGTTCCCATGGAAATTCTGGATTACATTAGAATAGTCAAAGATAAGCACCAGTGGTAAGGCATGAAACCTAGATTTCAGAATCAGAATTGCCACATCACATCCTTGCCGAAATTAGAGCAGGGATTTCAGATTATCATTCGTTCACGTCATTTGCATTCCCTGGGCACATATCCAGTAGCAGAAGTTTCCCGAGACGCATTCTCAAGCCACACTAGAGCAGCCACCCTGAAGATAAGGCACACTAGCAAACCCAGGGACTGTATGAGTGCGTCTTCCTCTTTTAATTGGTATTTATATCTGCCCCAAGAAACAAGACTATTTTTCAGGCAGTCTGTTCAGTGAAGAAAAAACTCAAAATTTTGGCCTCACTTAGCCAGCAGTAAGCTTTCTGCTAATCCTCGGTCATAAATACATAGCATTGACAAAGACATTAAAGATGGAAACAATAAAAATAGTCAGGAAGGGCAGGGAAAAGATTGCCAGGATATTCTGTCTCAGTTTGCAAAAAAGGTATTAAAATCCCAACAACACAAAAATAGCCTTGAACAATGACTTTTTTTTTTTAAGGGAGGGGGAAATTGCTCCCGACTTCCTAAGATGAGTGTCTTAAAGGTTTCATTGATTAGTTGATAAGTTCGCTGGTGAATGATTAGTCGATGAGGCAGAAAGGTTTGAATTAGTTACTAGAGCTCTGCCTCCCGTGAATAAAATAGGGGGAGTGTTCTCTCTCCCACCCTCTGTGACAGATGATATCTGTTTTCTCCTGTGAGTTTGAATTTAAGAGCCACTGAAGCTCAGCAACAGTATATTCTGGCTCAAATGAGCTGAAAATTGCATTCAATTTGAATTTCAAAAATGGAGGGGAAGAAGGGGGGAAAAAACCCTAACACTCACCAAGTCTCCACACTTTTCAACTACTTCCTGCTGCTTAGCTACATTCAGCCAGGCTGAGGACCTGAAACCAGGATGCACGCAGGGAAAGAGCATCGCTGGATTCCTGCCCAGTCTGAGTTTAAAAATAAACTTTTAATAGTCAGGATCAAAGCAAACCTCACTTTTACGCACATGCATAATGCAGAATGCGACCCACCGAAGAAATAGATTTATCTTCTCCAAACTAAAAATTGGCCTGCTCTTTTTTTTTTTCTTATGTACTTTGGAGGTGATAAAGGTGAAGGTGTTTTCCCTGGGAAACTCTAGAAAAGCAAATTTTTTTCTAAATTAAAATTAATTCCTATTCAGCTCACTAAGACCCTCATTCCTTGTTGCTTGATTTCTCTCCCGTCACCTGCCTCACATGACAAAGCAGATGTGTTCTTGAAAAGTTGGGTGAGTGGACATTGATTTTGTTCAAATCAAATCATATTTCAAATGCTCTAAGAGAGGTGGTTATTTAAAGGAATCTTGTGATAAATTATTTTATAAAGCCAAGTTATTTATAGAGTGCAAATAAGTGTCCCTTCATGCAAAGGCATAGGAAGCATGAAATTTGCAGCACATTCTGGTTTCTTAAGGTAGGGCATACCTTCAGTTTACAAGAAGCACAGATTTAAGTATCACCAATAATTAAAACTAAACTGATGTTACACAAAACACAGATGATATCCCAGAATCATATAACTGAATGATTTTTGGCCAGAACTCCATTTTACGATAGTTTGAGCTAAAGGAGCAGACAGAACACCAAACTCATTTCAATCTACTCACACATGGAAACATATTCTCCCATTGCCTAAATTATTCTCATTTTGCAAATTAAGCAACTTGGGTGCCATGAAAAAGGTAATTCGACTTCTAAAGTGCCATTTTCCACATTGAAGCAGAAATCTGCTGAATGCTGTTCAGAAAATCTGACTCGCTGCAGAGGGGTCAGCACCGAGCAGGACAGAGAGGCATCATCGTCAGCTAGTGTGCACGAATTTCTTGCACACCCACTCTGCACCAGACCCTGCAGCAGGTACTGGGGGTGACAAATAAATTACTGATACTGCCTCGGAAGAGCTAACTGCTTAGGGCAGTGGTTTGTCACCTTTCCTGAGTTGTAAGCCCATTTGAGGGTCAGAGGGAAGCAGGAACTATTTCCACAAAAAGGACCTCTCCACATTCGGATCCTGTCAGGCAGTCATTACAACGGGGCTCTAAACTCAAGAGACGAGCCTGGGTCCATGACCAACTGAGTAACGATGGTGGCCAAGAACAGCAGGATGATTTTCTTTCAAAAGTGAAGTAAAGACTTAATATCTAGGTATACTTGGGAAGAACTAGGTATTTGATTGGTAAGAGACGGGATACCAAGTCCTTTTAATAAGTTCACAGAAGATAGGATTAGGAAGAGGCTTCCAACCTTAAGCAAGGGACAAGACAGCAAGAAAAATAATACTTTGTTTCTTCTGCATCCCCGAAAGACAAGAATTAAGAAACAGTCTGGCTCTGACAGCTATGTTTCATGGTCAGTATGGTGAACCAATAAAAACAAGGGCAAAACCTCTGAAAAGGAACCCCACGATCACTGTAACACACATTCAGTAGAGCCCAACTTGTCAGAATATCCCATAAAATAAAACACTCTAAAAGCGTGAGCAATGGCGTTTTTGCGTTTGAAAAGACAGAACAAGAAAAAACATGGGAGCCTCTTCATGTACGTTGCTAATGAGATACATGCCAGAACAGCAGTGAATCAAAGGTATCAAGAGGCCACTTAACCCTATAATGTGTATCACCTGGCATTATGTTATATAGGTTTTTAAATGAACATTAATATCTCCTACTCTTGTAGGGGACAGCTTACCTTTCAAACTGCAACAATGTTAGCGTAGGATTTTTTCCTTACATCTTCATAATTTAATATTGTTTCATTGATGAGCCAGTAAATTGTCAGCTCTATTCATTTACGTGACGTGAGCAAGGATCCAACCCAAAAAAGGAAAAAAAAAAAAGTGAGGTCAATTTCCTTGGCCGCTGCATTTAATAAAATCTCCCAGGCAATAGAGTTAAGCACACATTAATAGCTATGGCTTCGCATGCTCTGCCTTGAGCAAGTCTTTGATTTTCCTATATATGTACTCAGGGCCATATTAATGCTCAAACGAGGTACAGTCCTCATTTCTTATTTCAAGTTTTCTTCTTTCTCAGCTTTATCAGATTTATTAATCTTCTGCTCCTCTCTTATTTATAGTGAATGCTCTAGTTAAGGTTTCAAAGCAGTTTCCATGATAACTCCCATTTATAACTTTCAGAAAAAAATTCTATCACAGGGACCAAAGGATTTCCTACTTATTTCACATCCAGCTCAAAATATGTGACTTTCTCCAAATATGAGGGTTTTGTCTCTTATTTCTCTGATCCTCAGCAAAGAGAAAAGGGAGCAGGTTAGAGAAACACAAGTTTCCTCATTGGAAAGATACTTCAAGTTTCTCTTTTAAGAAACTGCACAGTGGGTTTTAGCTAGACATGCACTTCAAAATGCTGTTTTAGGTAGAATGTTTATCAGGAGAAGTTGTTAGGTGGAACCGTATGAAACTATCAATATCCTACCAATCTTGATGTACAGACATGGCAATTCCATGTGACCTGACTGAACCCCTCTCCCATCTAGAAAAAAAAAACACCCTTTCATCTAGAAGAAAACTCTCCAGAGCAAAAGGTGACCCCTTGGAAACCCAGGGGAATTCTTCTGTGGACTTGCAACCCAGGGAAAGGAGAAGCAGAAGAGAAGGGTGTGACCAATGGACAACTGAAAGGCCTCTAACAATTTGTTGGATACAGGATCCAGTGCAGTTCATTAAGGAAAAGATGTGGAAAACTCATTAATCAGGTGGTACCAGGCCATCTTCTGTTATACCCCTTGAGGCACGAATGCGGTAACTGTAGACTTTGGGGAGTGAACGCTTCAAAGAGATGCCTGTATTTTGATTAGAAGATTCTCAGAGGAGCTCTAAATCACATTCACTTAAGACACCGCCACACCCACAGCTTTTGCCCTTTTCTTTACAGAATGAGGTTAAAAATAAAATGCTCGAGAATGAAGCAAGTTGAAGTTTCAATTCCAGCTTCACCTCAATTCCCTGGACTACAAAAAGCAACCGGAATCAAACTTGGATCATTGGCTTTAATGCTGAAGAGGACAACTTGACTACTGGAAGACAAAGGGGGTAGTTTGTAAATAAAGTCTTGCAGACAATGAGAGCTGAAGATCTGCGAAGCCCAGACACCGAGGAGGTTTCCTGCGTGCACTGGAATTTGACAGGGTCCAGAATCGGGAAGGAAAGGTGCTTTGCAAATAAAAACAGAAGATGTTTCCAGTATACTCAATGAATGAGAAAGAAGCAAGATGACTCCGATGTGAGAATTCAACCTTATTTATTTCCTGGGACTGCGAACACAGAAGTCCTGTTAAAATTTGTTTAAGTCTAAGGAAAAATGAGGCGAGAACCCATCCAACTAACACTACAAGGTAAGAAGCCTGAGGGGAACCAACGTAGGTTGTTAGTTTTTTGTTATTGTTTTGTTTTGTTTTGTTTTCTTTTTAAAGCTTACAATTCAAGAAGTGCGGGCAAACCTTGGAGACACTGCAGGTGGGTTCCAAACTGTGAAAATAAAGCAAGACTTGAAATGGAGCAAGTCAAATGAATTTTTTCGTTTCCCAGTGCATATAAAAGTTATGTTTACACTATATGCAGTCTACTAAGGGCACAATAGCATTATGTCTCAAAAACGATGTCCATACCCTATTTTAAAAATACTTCATTGCTAAAAATGCTAACCATCATCTCAGCTTTTAGTGACACGTAATTTCTTTGTGGTAGAAGGTCTTGCCTCAATGTTGATGGCTGCTGATTGATCAGGGTGGTGGTTGCTGAAGGCTTGGGTGGCTCTGACAATTGCTTAAACTAAGACCATGAAGTCTGACTCATCAAGTGACTCTTGCTTCGCAAACGATTTCGCTGTAGCACCTGACGCTGTTCGGTAGCATTTTACCCATAGTAGAACTTCTTTCAAAATAGGAGTCAAACCTCCCAAACCCTGCCACGCTTTATTTACCAACTAAGCTTATGTAATTTTTTAAGTCCTTTGCTGTCATTTCAACAATCTTAATAGCATCTACAGCATCTTCACCAGGAGTAGGTTCCATCTCAAGAAACCACCTTCTTTGCTCAGACACTCATCATCCATTAACGTTTTATCATGAGATTGCACAATTCAGTTATATCTACAGGCTCCACTTCTAATTCCCTTGCTATTTCTACCACATCTGCGTTTACTTCCTCCCCTGAAGTCTTGAACTCCTCAAAGTCATCCATGAAGGCTGGAATCACCTTCTTCCAAATATGTGTTAATGTTGATGTTTTGACCTTTTCCCATGAATCACACATGTTCTTAATGGCATCTAGAATGGTGAATCTGTTCCAGAAGGTTTCAATTTATTTTGCCAGGTCAATCAGAGGAATCATTATCTATGGCAGCTATAGCCTTAGCAAATGTATTTCTTAAATGATAACAATTGAAAGTCAAAATTACTCCCTTGATCTATAGGCTGCAGACTGGATGTTGTGATAGCCGGCATGAAAACAACATTGGTCTTGTACATCTCCATCAGAGCTCTTGGGTGACCAGGTGCATTGTCAATAAGCAGTCATATTTTGAAGTGAATCTTCTTTTCTGAGCAGGTCACAACAGTGGGCTTAAAATATTCAGTAAACCAGGCTGCAAAAAGATAGGCTGTCATCCAGGCTTTACAATTCCATGTATAGAGCAGAGGCAAACTAGACTAACATAATTTTTTTTAATTACATTATCCCTAGTGTTTTTTTTGATATATGGAATTTATTGTCAAATTGGTTTCCATACAACACCCAGTGCTCATCCCAAAAGATAGACTAACATAATTCTTAAGGGCCCTAGAATGTTCTGAGTGTGACATAGGGACATTAAATGAGTAAACACTTTGGGAAAATAAATGCCATTAGTAGACTTGCTTGATGCAGGGTTGCCACAAACCTTCAATCCGTAAAGAAACACAGTATCTGCAAGTGTGATAAAGCAAAGCGCAATAAAATATGGTACGTCTTACAAAAGGAGGATTTGAAGAGTCAAAAGTCCTTCAGGTGCTGATTTCATCAGGTAAGAAGTTGCTGTCTGTGTGATGTTGCCAATGGTCATGACCAACATGGCTGTGATTTCAAGTTAACATTAGAATCTACACCTTGCCAAAGCCCATCGCTGAAATTAATGAAAATTCAAAATAATGTGCACGTTATGATAACAGTTTTTGGAATGAGCTGTCCTTTTGATCCCACGCATAGAGCTTTATCTCTGATCAGAGGCATTCAAGTCAGGATCATGTTATTTGGGATCTCCCATACACACAGGAGGCAGCCCACATCAGGGGGGCAGTGGGATCTTGCTCTCAGAGTCTTGGGGAGGAAGAATTACTACCTTAGTTACTAAACTCCCTTTCAGTTATGCACAGGACACTTAGAAGTTCCTGCAAGGAGAGAAAAGATGGATGGATGCATCGTGCTTCGATAATCCCTAAAGAATCTGGAGTCTTCTGGGACCAAAGGTACATGAACCAGTTGTCCTACAGGCCACTGGGATCTTGTTATTTTGGAATACTCAGAAGGTGGGGGGAAGGATGAATTAGAATCTAGATCTTTGACCACTCTCCCCCAATTTCACCATCTGCATATTTTTGCTAGAAGACATCTCAGGCTCCACTTTGTATTCTGTGCCATTCAGGGATCCTGAGTGAGGGAAGACAGATGGGCACTGGAAGGGTATGGGAATTTGTTACCATTACCTCAATGATCTCTTCTTACTACAAAATGCAATATAAATTTCCCCAGATTACTTCTGTTTTAAATGGTGACAACCAATCCAGGTGGAAGATTTCTTATTCAATACAGTAGATGATTTACTGAAGAACAGAAAACAAAACTGCTGTAAACCTTTAGAAGTTCAGTTATAGTATGATTGAGAAATTTTTTTTGTGGTTAATCTAGAAACTCATCACTAGCTACGTAAATTTTCCTATTTGGGAAATATTCTGAAGTATAAACAACCAGTTTTAAATTTTTTTTAATGTTTATTTATTTTTGAGACAGACAGAGCCAGAGCATGAACGGGGGAGGGTCAGAGAGAGAGGGAGACACAGAATCTGAAACAGGCTCCAGGCTCTGAGCGGTCAGCACAGAGCCTGACGCGGGGCTCGAACTCACGGACCGTGAGATCATGACCGGAGCCGAAGTCGGACGCTCAACCGACTGAGCCACCCAGGCGCCCCTAAACAACCAGTTTTAAAATGTACACAGGGACAGTATTATTGTGTAGACTAGGAACTGCCTCTACCCAATTAAGTATTGAGATTGAACAACTTGAACTGACAAAAAAAATAATTCTAGTGTTAAAAACTACCAGATACACTCAAGTGGCTTTTGCATCTTATGAACCTTCTGGGGGCATTGTTGCACATAGATTACAGTGTGAACAGTGCTATCCCACCATGGTTGCACAGCACGGGGCTAGGGGCGGAAGCATCTGGATTCCCTTACCTATCCCAGAAGATATTTTTTAGAGCAAATCCAGAGAACTGAATTACCAGTATCCCTTCACTCAAAGTCAAAGTCACTGACCCCCAAGGCAATAGGATTTGCACCCCCCCCCCCATCCTCAGCATCAGCAGCCTCCAGGGTGTTACAATCAGCTCCCTAAAGATGGGGAAAAACCTCTCTACCTTCAGAGTGAGAAAGATCTATTCTTTGGGTCCCCACATGGCACTAAGAATGCACATTCCAATAAAAAGAGAAGCCATTTAGCACATAATGCTCCTGAAAGTGATAGCACTATCGTAGAACCCAACTATTAACAGCACAGGTATCCTTGGAGAAAAGCACATTTTGAATTCCAAAACCTTAGGAGTACATCTTACCGCTAGGAGTTACCTGTAATCTATTTACATGCAGATACAAAAGCCTATGTATGCATCATATATTCTCAAAAAGGATGGATAGCATTGGTTTTTAAGAGGGAGAACACAAATAGTTCCTTTAATCCTTCTGAATATAACTTTAGAAGACAGTCAGAGAGAAGATGAACAGAAGAAATTCCTCAACTTTCTATATTCCCTGCCATATGTTGTTTGTGTGGTTCTAAATAGGTTTGATTATTTGAAGCTTTTTTCCAAGATTTCAATAAAGGCAATCAGAAGAGATCTTCCTAGGCAGGCACAGGATATTCAAACGAGCTATTCATTAGTGGGAAGATTTGGAGCAAAGATGGCTTCAGCTCCCCATCCTGACCAAGCTTGCTATAATAAGAGAAAAATGGAAAAATGTAAGCAATGTGATATTTTAAAATGTCCCCTGGAAACGAGAGTAGGTCAGACACTGATACCACTTTAAGAGTAGACGATAATCCATCAATTTAGATACAGCTGTTTCAGTGATGGATACGATGGAAAGCTTTCCCCCAGTTAAACTGAGCTCCAACTTAGAATTCTAGATTTAGATATCCCAGTAGTTTCCACTTTATAGCTAGTCTTCCCAAATTCAATAATATTGGATACCTTAGGATGCAATTTCTGGAGGTGAAAGTTTCTGTAAGTGATGGCAAGATTGAAAGAAAATAAGTGGCCAGGATCCTCCACTTTAACACCTTGCCAACCATTTTCCTTCCACTCTGAAAACAGAAATGTGGAAAGTCTGGAAGGGAAAGGAAAGGGGATAAGCAGCAGAAGAGAAGAAGTGATAGACTAAAAGAAAAGAAAAACAATGTGAAGAAAGATGAAGGTTAACTGTGAGCGAGCACATAGTCCATTCACTCAAACCCGGAATGCATTAATGAAATCGACTTCCTCTCTGGAAGACACAAGAACATCATTGCTGGCTAGATGTTGGAGATAAGCCATTCCAAAGCCTGCATTTCATCAGTAAGGAAAGGAAAGAGAGGCTCTGGAACTCAAAGTGACTTACAAAGTCATGACCAGAAGCCAGGTTCATGGTGGACCAGCCCAAGTTCCTACTGACTACCCCTGCCTTAAAGCAGGGATGGTTTTTCCAAGTTGTAGACAACCGCTAATGACTCAACAGTGAAATAAGATGGAAATCTCTTTCTCTTTCTTGGCGGGGAAACACAGGTCAGCTCACAGTATTTGAACTTGCAGGAACAGCTGGAGTTGGCAAGGCCACAGTCCAGCCGACCCGGCTTCCAGGGTAACTTGACCCTTGGAGACAGCATCCTTTGAATTTAAAAGAACAAGCTCTAAGTGTAACTGTCTGTAGTCCCAACAAACCATCTCTGGTGGGGATTATGACATAACGTTGCTAGTGAATAATCAAGAACTCGTCATTTACATCAGTCAGCTTATAATTAACAGTTCCCCCATCTTTAATAAAGTATATAGAATGATATGAAACAGATGAGGGATACCAAGTGGTATCGTAGGCTTAGATAAAGCCTAAGTCCAAATGATATCATCATCCTCTACTGGTCAGTCAAGAAGGAGGCAAAGAAGCAAATGGGGGAGGGAAGAGAGGAGTACAGAGTATTCAAGAAGGGAATGGGGAGAAGGAAGGAGGCATTTGCTCAATCAGTACCTATTTTCAGAATTTCCTTCAAGCTGGCTTGGACCAAGAGCCATCAATTATTTAAAAGATGTAACACGATGCTTCCTTTGTTGAGGCAAATCTGCAAGCAGACCCCAAGAGAAAATAAAAAATGAATTAGGCAGAATGTATTAGTCTGCTTGAAGAAAACAAAGATTTAGCTACTGGGACTAACTCTGTTTTAAAAATAGTTCAGTTTTGTCTGTTAAAATCCTCAAACCTTTTTTTTTTCTTTCCCTCTCTCCTACCTATTTATTTATTATTTTCTACAGTAGATCACACAAAAAGAGGAATGAATCCTTTCCTAAACTTTCCTTTCAGATTCAGCTTGATGTATTGTCTTCATTTAAATTACAAAGACACTAATCTGAAACACTGTTTACCAAGTAGCATTTTAAATGAAAGATACAAGAAATTGCATCACCCAATTTTTAAAATGACTTTAGACTCCGAACCTCATAAAAAACGGCCGACAGTGTTCTCTGTCTTTGCTGCTATATTTCAGTCCAGTGAATGAAATTCAATTAGTGAGCTTTGTACTTAGGACATTATGATTCTGATGGTTGGTCTGATCAAAACTGGTGTGCCAAGCCCTAGTTCTGTTTTTTTTGGCAGACCACAGCTAAGGAAAAAAAGAAACAAAAAACAATAGGGCAGGTTGGCATGAAGAAAGTTAGTTTTCAGAGCAACTGACTTTTCACCATCATTAAAAAATATGGGAGGAGGAGAGTTGTTCCCCAGAACAGTGCATTATTTACTAAGTAAATGGATTAACTTTTTGAGAAACCTCAGTACTTGAGTCTGTCATTATCAGTTTCAGTACTTTCCAAAAATAGCAACCTGCCTCAAACAAACCAGTAACAGACTATAACCAATGCATTACAGATTTAATTCATTTTTAGGTTCTGATCTGCCTCACCTTGTGTTCCAAACAGAAAGTACAGACTGGAATCTTGCTTTGGTCAATTTGGAGGGTTACAAAGGGCATCAGCGACAAGCACCTAATACGAAACCCTGAGCCTCTGCCGTGTAGACTCAGACCACACCATTAGCTCAAGAGGTGCTATGTCTTTAACACTTGAAAAATGCTAACACTTGAAAACAAAACCAAGCACAGTAAAACCACAGGGCTGAAGCCTAGTACATCACAGGCTGTGGTTCCCCATGGGGACCACTGCACTTTGATTCAAGAGTGCCACACCTGCATGGATCAAGCAGAACGGTAAAAATGAATCAAACTGATCATTGCATGGCCTGATTCTTTGAAAAAAAGGTAGACAAGGAATCGTGAAGATTTTAGAAGACTATACAGCCATTGGTCTATTAATAACAATTAATTCACCAATTGAGATCTGAGGATCTATTCGAATTTGAGTTGTTGTTTTTAAACATAGACTAGCTCACATCACTTCTTTGCTTCTCCACAGAGACTGATACCACCATCCAACTCACTGTACAGACAGAAACAAAGGAATCATCCTTGGCATCTCCTTGCTCTCATCACCATTATCCATTCCATCTCCAAATCCTTCCCTCTTTCGGGAAAACATTTACGGGAACGATCATATGAAATTCCAGAAGTGACATCCTACTTCTTGGTACACTCCTCGGAAACTTGCTCTAGAAGCTTTAAATTTTGCCCGAGAGTGACCCAGGATTCAGTACAGATGGGCAGCCTTGACATATTGTGACCTTGGAGCTATTTTTCTCCGACTCAAAAACTATACACCCCAATCTGTTGTTGGTATCAACATATCACGTTGACAGTTTTAAATTAAAAAAAAATTTTGGGAAGTGTTTATTTTAATTCAGTTAGTCAATATAGTGTTGTATTAGTTTCAGGTGTACAATATAGTGTGATTCAACAATTCCTCATATCACCCAGACAGTAATGGTTTTTTAAATGATAAAGAGTTCTGGGCACCTGGGTGGCTCAGTCCGTTGAATGTCTGACTCTTGATTTCAGCTCAGGTCATGATCCCAGGGTGGTGAGATCGAGCCCCAAGCCAGTCTCTGTGCTCAGCAAGGAATCTGCTTGGGATTCTCTCGCTCTCTCCCTCTGCCCCTCTCCCCTGCTTGCACGTGTGCATGCTCTCTCTCAAATAAATAAATAAATAAATAAATAAATAAATAAATAAATAAATAAATAAATTCTAAAGAGATAAAGAATCCATTCTGAAGTGAATCTTCCTTGGGTCGGATACAAAAGGGAAAAGGCACATTGACTACCTGCTCACAAATGGGCTGCGTCAGATGTGTCTCCTCAGAATTGATTCGTAAAATGTAGTGCTAGAGCGGCTTGTTCTAGCCTGTTAGAACCGACTCTGTGTATCTCTTCCCAGATCTACGTTGAGTGACTTCATGTTGGTAGCTTAAAATCAGCCATCATGGAGGTATCTGCACCATGGAAATCAGCAGACATTACAAATCAGGTGGGTTTTTTTCACCCTCCAGAGAGACGGATGACCCCATCACTGACAAGGACTTTAATTTGTTTCCTTCTTACCAAATGAAAAATACTAGAGAGTGTGCTGTATCAGCACCCATCTTTTCCTCCCCGTTTCCTCTTATGGTGGAGACCAGTCAGCAGTTCACCAAACTCATCTTCTCTTGTTCCTGCCACATGGCGAGACCACCAGCCGCCCCTGCAGTTAGGTGAGGTCATGTGACTGAGCCTTCCTCCATGCAAATAGAGCTGAAGTGACAGAAGCTTCCCTCCAGGTGGTCCATAAAACCCTCCCACACACAATATTCTGTAGCATTTCCCTTTTCACAGGCTTTTGCAGATGATGTGAGCAACCTTGGATGCTATTTATTAAAATCAGAGAGCAACAGGACAGAAGGAGTTCAGCCTTCAAGTCACCACATGAAAGAGACTCACCCCAATTAGGAACACCCACTGTGGATTTTAGGGGCTGATGTTTAAACCATTTAATATTTGGTGGTTTGTTTGACACACCGATCACCAATGCCATAACTAAACACTCTGTGTCTTCTTTCAACTGCTGTTTTTCCTCCTTCCAGCTGACACAATAAATCGGGGGATGAAGGCTGGTCAAGATTGAAAAGACAGAAATGGGAGACATGCTATGTTACTGATTTCTCACTTAGAGTTTTTATGTCACTTGACAGTTTTTGGTTCTCTGTGTTGTTCCTTTCAACTGTCATCAGCTAGAACGCTGTTATTCCATATGCTTGTGGTACCGTGGGCAGCTTATTCTTTTGCACTGTAGTGATGTCACCTAAATGAAATGTTGCAATTTAGAATCATTTCCATGCTGGAAATAGATGAAGAATTCAATCCATAGGCCCTACAACTTGTCAAGAAAATTATAAAGACAGTATTGATATTATACAATTAAAATGAGAGCTCTTAACATATTTAATTTCCCCCTGACCTGACTTTCTTCAGTCATTATGGGCAAAAAGTATTAATTCATTGTTTGCAAATAGCCTGGATTGCTTAATATATTCTAGAAGGAACTAAGACACCCCCTTGAGTGCACCTGCACATACATACATTCCAGCACATAGATTTTTCCGGCAAGGGCAAAAATAATAATGAAGGTAAAGATAAGCAACTGTTCCAAGTTGTTGACCATGTAGCCTCAGTATAGTAGCATTTTAAATGTATTTTTAGTGTATATATTTGTGTCTCAAGCCTTTCTCATTCAATCACACTCATGATATGAAGAAAGGGAGGGAGTGAAGTAGGGAAATAAAAAGATGGTTTAATCTCTCCGAATTATTTACTACATAAAGCTTCACATGTTTTCCTCCCTATAAACTTGTATAAGGAGTCTATTTGGGGGTGTTTGGGATTGTTGTGTTTTTAAAAATTTAACAATCATAGCTCTGAAGCTTAATCACTTGTATGTGTTACAAGACCAGATGGTTCAAGTGGGTGTTTGTTTACAAGCTCTTTGCATAAGGTTTTTAGCTGTTTTTTAGACCAAAGCTGAATATTTCAACGAACAAAGGAGGCAATGAGGAATTAATGAAAAAACGCTGGATTCATAGGTCCCTGGGCTGCCAGCCTTCACTCTGCCATCACTTCGTACACTTTTACAAGGATGTATTTAGGGCCCAAGAAACAATAACATATGCTTAATGTGCTTTGAGTTCTTTATGGAACTCTGACAGATTTGGGGGGAGAAAGGTGTCTACCATGAACGCAACGCTGTTCTGGAAGCTGTCGGTGAACCAGCTAGAAAAGAACCAGAGCACCCTGCCTTCCCAACGCCTTCGCCATCTTGGAGCTCTAGATTTTAATGTTTTCTGTTTCTCCTGGCTTCTTGAACTGTGCTATTTTGCCCAGCCACATGGACCTCCTGCTCCTTCCTTCTGAATGTGGATGAAAAAAAGAGAAAGCAAACGTTCTTAGGGACTCCTCTATTCTTTGTTTCCTGTCCATCCACCACACAGCCACTATCTGCACCCAAATAAAGGATGCACATTTATTTACTGCAAAGTAAGCCAAATAACACTGAAGGTTCCTTAAGGGAGAATGAAAGTTTTCATCAAAGCACACATTTTTATGGCTTTGTAAAGATGAGTGTGTATTTCTTGGTTTTCTGGATGAGGAAATCCCCTTCTCCTGGCTCACCACCTACTCTGGCACTTCCCTTCTTTCAATGGAAAGAAGGCAGGCAATGCTTGCTTCACTTCATTTTTAATAAGATTAATGATGATAAGCCAAGTTGGCACATCTAGTATTAATATCTTACATCATAAGCTGTCTATCATTTATGGGCTACCCAAACCAGTATCATTCTTGTCACCATCCAATCAGCTCCCAAAAATAAGAGATTTGAGGTGAAAAAGGCAGTACGTGAATATCTTAGCATCTCAATGAGCTTGCCTCTATCATATTCTATAACAAACTAGCAAGAAATTACAAGCTAACAAAAATGTGTTTGATTACTATCATTTCATGAATGTAATTCACCACTTTTATGAGTTTTGGGGTAAAAAAAAATTACTTTTTCATAATTCCTTTGGATTACCTCAGCAAAATGTGGTATCATTTGACCACATCTTTAGGATAAGGGATATGTTCCATTTATTGTTAATTCTACAGGGAGCCACGTGGTTTCTAGCCCACAGCTGGCGCGCCATAAAAGTATGGTGAATACGTGAAGGAATGAATTACTAGATAGGAGTATTCTCTTCCAACTCTAATGAACCCAAAGCTGAATTTAGCACATGCCATTAGCCTTTCCAAAGTGAAGTTAAAGCACCTTGACATACTAGCATATTCATGGTTTACGTGACTGTTTGCCTCCTGAAGGCAACTTTTCAAGAAAGAGTCGTTCCACTGCTTATAGCTTTTAACAAAGGAGAGTTATCTGGTGAAATTCAAACAGACTTGATATACTGACTTGATTTTCAACAAAAGAAATCACACTTAGAACATATACTTGTCCATGGACAACGTGGCCACCACAGAGTAGTTGTTATGGATTGAATGTTTGTGCCCTCCCCAGATTCTTAGGTTGAATCATAATGCACAACGTTATGGTAGTTTGGAAGTGGGGGCTTTGGGAGGTGATTTGTCATGAGGGTTAACCCATCCTGGTGGGCTTGGGTCCCTTCCAAGACAGGCCCAAGAGAGACCACTTGTCCCTCCTGCTCTGTGCGGTTATAGCAAAAAGAAAGCTTATCTAGGAAGGAGACCTCACCAGACAGCCACTCTACTGGCAACATGACCTTGGAATCCCCACCCTCCAAAGCTGTGAGAAATCAGTTTCTGTTATGTATAAGCTACCCACTTTATGGTATTTTGTTATAGCCGCCCAAATGCTGCTTGTTAAACAAGTTAAAACTTGTTCCACGAAAGACTAAACGACAACCAGCTTCATATCAAGATAAAGACCCAGCGTGAACGTGGGTTACACCAAACTTGATGCCTGATTTGCTAACTACCCTTCCATTATTGTGAACAATGACTATTTATTTGTACGTGTGACATAAAATTAGTGGTCATGTGAAACAAGAAAGTGTAAAATCAAGATGTGATTTCCTCTAAGCATATCCCTCTAACAAACACGGGGGAAATCTCACGAGGTCTTGGCACACATAGATCTCCTTATCTGCAGACCCAAGGAGAGTAGAAACACCAGCAGTAGCCATGAAATATCACTCGTAGTCACTATTTATGTTTTATATACTGTCAGCAGCATGGTCATTTAGCATCAGACACCGTTACCCAGGCACTTAGATGATGCAGCAAGTGTCAATACTGATGTTACTATTTATAGCCCGATAAACTACACTTTGAACAATATTAGTAATGTTAAGCTTAGGCAGCACTCCTAGTATTAATGCCTTAATACAGATATATTGCTATAAGCATAGTTTACAGCATGGAACATAAACACAAATCCAGTGATAATAATAAATCACTTTCTTGACTGCTTAAAAACATACTGCCAAAATGGGCTTTATGCATTACACAATGGAGCAGAAGGCAGCGATATATATTTAAATTTTCCATTTTTAAGCTGTCACTCAAAAACTTTTCATACTTTTTTTAGCTATTGATCTTACTGGCTTGTGATAAGACTTCAACTGCTTGGTTGGGCTGTTTTTAGCTTCTGCTTCTTATTAAAAGAGCTAAATCAGGAATCATAAAATGCTACTAATTTAGTATTTTTCAATAGAAATGAAAGATAAAAACAGCACCAAAATAGTGTAACTCTCATCTTGTATTGCCCTAGAATCCCACATTTAATTACCATGTGGGGTGGTGTAATAATGGGTATAATGAAGCCATGTATCACTCACTATATTTCCCAGGTATGTACGTGTGTGTGTGTGTGTGTGTGTGTGTGTGTGTATACACCTAGGAATAAAAGCTTACATTAAACATGCTAAATTATTATAGGTTTTTCTGACACTTCCCATTAAATACTTTGTAAGAAATATATATGTGTGTGTGTATACACACACACACACACACACACACACACATAATCATTCTGCTTGTGTATATATAGAGAGAGAGATTCCACAATTTTATTTTTCCTCTCTTTTTCTTTCACTTGCAAAGAAACATCCATCCTCAATGTTTTGGCCGCTCTTCACCTTACAATATTGCATTGCATTCTGCATCAAAGCAATCAAAATATCAGCAACAAAACAGCTAGGGCAATTGAGTAATTATCTGCTCAACCAACTCATGCACCCCCTCCCACACGCACACACTATTTGGGCTTTGAGTGGCAAATTATATACCACAATCAGAAAGTTTCGAGATGCTGGCTTTGGACTCCGAACCTTGTTCTCTCAAACCCGTGTCTGCTTTCACATGAGACTTTCGGTGAGCTCTTCAGCAAATTGTGATTTGTTTGCCCCCTCAGTGCTGGCCCCAAGGTTCAAGACTCAGTGGGGAAGAGACAGTGGCCCTCGTAGCTAATTGCCCATATTTCACAAAAGGCTGCATGGAAAGGGGGAAGCCACAGCCTCCAACGCCGGGATCCATCATAAACTTTGCCATGATGAATGAGTTGTGTGGTCATGGTCGGGGATCTGAGTGTGGTCCTGAATCTTCCCCGCTCAGGTCAAAGCCCTGGATTTGTTCTTACTCCCCATGGTGCCTTCCTCTGATGTCCTCGCCAGAAAGGGTGGTGGTAACAACCGTCGCACAACCACGCAATTTATTCTCAGCAGCAACCACAGCTGGAATTTTGGTTAAGTGTCATTATACCACCTTCTGAGAGGATCCTGAGAGCTGTGTGAAATAGCAAAATTGGCTTAAAAGGGAAGGTTTCTTTTAGTGTATCTAGAAATATCATTCTTCTACAAATACTTCTTGTTTGCTCAACAACGCCTGTTGTCGATCATTTTCAACTTCCCGCAGCGTTTCAAACAGAGCCCCAGATCTTTCCTAGCGCTGCTTCAGTGCCAGGCTATCAGCACGTGGACACCACCAAGAGCCATCAATTTTGCACAGAGCTCATCGTTTCATTTCTGCACCCCTCATTTCCACCGATGCTACGCCTTCTCTGAACACTGCCTTGCAATCACACTGGGCCGCTTGGGTCTGTGTACAATCTGCATATGTATATGTATGTGGGAGTGTGCACACCCAACCAGAGAGGCGCATTTCCATTTCTCCTCCACATAAATATAGTGATGAATTGGCCGCTTAGAGCTTTTCTGACAGCAAGGCGAAATGGTAGCTACAGTGACCAGGGATGTCCTGGTTCCTCCTTGCAGAAAGGTATTCAGCGCACGTAATAATTATCCATCCATCTCGTTCACACTAAAGGCATGGCAATGTAATTTTAGCCTTATAATCAAGACCATATGACAAAAACCAAGGCCATTAGGGACCAATTTCGAGTATTCTCTGCAAGACAATGATTTTCCAACTGCACTTACATATGCTGAATAGTTACCTCTGCACGACCGCACCTGCTCTCATTTATGTAACCCCTCTGTTTTCCAAAGCCTCTCTTAGTAATGCGATAGAGAGAAGTTTGAAAGGCTTGCTGGCTTTTTTTTCCCCCTTCATTATTTTTTTTTTCATTTCCCAAAGCATAGTAGGAAAATGCTGAGGGTTAAATTTCTGCTCGTGCCAATGCCCATATTTGAGAATTTGCTTTGCTCTCTCTTTCTTCTTTCCTTTCCCCTCTGCCCTGGCTCCCTCATCCTCCCTCTCGGCCCTGCTCGCTTTCCTTTGAACTGAAGCATGACCTTCCAGGCCCATAATAACTTTACATGTACTTTTGACCTCTGTACACCTCAGGTTCAGTGACATAATAATGTTGACTCTGAAAGGATGTGATGTCATCATAAATCCAAGAGCTGTATGAGCAAAGGCTCATAGAAGGAATGTCAAATTTATTTTAAAATAATATAAAATGTAGTTCAAATGTTCTTTCAAGTCTCATTTTAAAATGTTTAGAGAGAGAAATGAGTTCACCCCCTTTTTACAGTTGCAAATAGAAACAACAATAATGTGGTCCATCATTAATGATGGACAAATTTGGGGGGTAGTGGGGAAAAATCCTATGACCATGAAGAGGAAAAACATTGAAAAGCTTATGCAAAATGAATAACATCCCTGACACTACATTTCACTGCCATTACTTTGGATTCTTTACAGACCCCATGCTCAACCCTATGTTCTAATCACTAAAGGGAAGAGAAATTATCTCTAAACATCAATTAATTGTCATCTTGGTTCTTTAGCTTATGAGTAAGATGGCATCATAATATCTCCTCTGTGGACATTCTTCTAAAATTATGAGATAATGAACTTGTTAATAGGTGAGCTCCATCACTATTTTTACATTGCAAGATGCACGGATTCAAAATATACCATAAGTAATAACTCAGTATATTAACATTATTTGAAGAATACAGATCCTCTTGATTGAAGAAATAATCGCACATGGCAGGTGGCCATTTTCAGGAAAGTTCTGTGGAGACACTCAACAAGACATCTCTATCCCTGCACTAAAGTCATCAAAACCAAGCTCAACTGTTTCATTCTTTGTGTGGAAATATCATTGTTATTCCTATTTCTTGCTGCTTAATTTAACATGATGAATCTTGGCCTATTCTAAGAAGAGCAGAATGTAGTATGCATTTATCAACATAATTCACTTATGAGTTCTTAATTACTTGATCAAGGCATATATAAATATATATAAATAGGGGACCTATAATACAGAGTCAATGATCATGACCTGAGCGTTCCACCAGTTGAACGATATTTTGATTACCTAATCAGGTTCTGAACGTCTATACAATGCCTGTCTGAGAACATCAAAGATGTCATATATAAACGGATACGGTTCGTGTTAATATGTGTGCGGTTTCCTCAATTAAGGTACTTGCCAGCTGACAGGCAGAGGAGAAAGTTATGACATCTCAGTAGTGATCTTGCCTGAGCATGTGTGAACTTAGCTGTTCATCTGATTGTCACCTCATTGGAATTATTTGCATTGGCAACAACATATGGAGTTGGCTTTATCTTAAATCTGAATCTCCTAAAATGTCTTCAAGAAATATTGCCCTGTGGTGCTGCACTGGAAATAAAGCCATTGCACACAAAGAAGCCAGCTCATCCCATACTTGACAATACAGTTACGGACAACAGCAATGGCCAAGTCTTTCAGAGGGGATCATAAAATCTTGGAAGCTAACAGAAGTTGGTGGGAACAATTCCTGTGTCACTCATGTGCCACTCATCTATCTGTCAAAAGCTTTCAATCAAGTCATAAACAATACCAAAAATTTATTTACATAAGAAAAAAACCCAACAAAATAAAGAAAAACAACAAAACCCTAGTATTCTACAATCTTAAAATTATACTTTTAATCCTAAAGGTGATAAAGCTTTCAAGATTATAAGGACACATTATGAAAAGCACCATATCACCGTGATGCCAAAAGTATTGAGCAATGGATGAAATCGATGTCAAAGAAGCTAGACGTGGAAAAATCTCAACTAGATTCCTACCCTTCTTTGCCGAACTTTGGGGATACCACTTTCTTTTTGCTCTCTTCCCCACCGGTTACTTCTTCCCAGCTTCCTCTGTTGATTATTCCCCACTTTTCCATCCTGTAATTCTTCAAGAGGCTAAGCCTGTGGACCTCTCTTTCTTTATCTTCTACACTCATTCCCTATGTGGTCACAGCTAGACTCCACAGTTTCAAATAACATATACCTGCTGACAAATCCCAAATCCCAAATTTCTTTCTTTCTTTCTTTCTTTCTTTCTTTCTTTCTTTCTTTCTTTCTTTCTTTCTTTCCTTCCTTCCTTCCTTCCTTCCTTCCTTCCTTCCTTCCTTCCTTCCTTCCTTCCTTTCTCAATCCCAAATCTATAATTTAGCCAAGACGTCTCCTCCGAACTCCAGACTCATTTCTCCATCTTCCAACTCAGGAGAATTCATTTGGATGTCTACTCTGCATCTTGAAATTAAGATTTTCAAAATGACTCCTGATTAACAGTACTGCTCAAGTAAATCTACACTTCCACAATAGTTTTCCTCTTCTGGTTGTTCAGACCAAAAACCTGAGAAACATCCTTGTCTCTTCCTTTCTCTCACCTCACTCATCACAATCCGTACAGTTCTTCCTTCAAACTATATCTAGAACCTGATGACCTCTCACTGTCTCATCCTTACCACCTGATCATGCATGCCATCACCTCCCTCCTATGCCATTACAACGACACCCTAACCGGTCTCCCTATTTCTTTATTGGCCCTCTTCAATGTATTCTCTTTGGAGAAGCCAGATTGATACTATCTCCTTTTTTTTTTAAACTGAAGTATTAACTTTCTAATTAATAAGTGCCTAAATAAAAATACAGATATTAAGAATACAAACTGATGAGTTTTGACAAGCATATACCTCCTTAAAATCACCTCAGTCAAGTTACAGAACATTTCTATCACTCCATAAAATTCTCCTCATGCCCCTTTCCAGCCAATTATCTCCCACACAAAGGCAACTAATGTTCTAATTTCCACGATCAAAGCTTAGTTTTCCCTGTTTCTGAAGTTCACATGAATGGAACATATATTATGTACATTCTTGTGCCTGGTTTCCTTTTGTATAGCATAATATTTATGAGACTCACCTATGTTATTCAGTGTACTAGTGGTCTATACCATTTTACCGATGAGTAGTATTCCATTATATAAATATGCCGTAATTTATTCATTTTTTATTGATGGGCATTTGGAATTGTTTCCAATTTTTAGCTGTTATGAACAAAAATACTATGAGGATTCTGTGCAAGACTTTTTCTGTTTTCACTGTTCTTGGGTAAATACCTGAGTATAGACTTGCTGGGTCATAGAGTAGATATTTTTAATTTCGTAGAAACTACCCGTTTTCCAAGGTGGTTGTTCTATTTTATGCATCCACCAGCAGTGAAGGAAAGCTCTGATTGCTTTACATACAAGCATTTGGTTGTTGTTAGTAGGATATTGTTTGCTTGCTTTAATTTTTGCCATTCCAGTGGATATGAAATGGTATCTCATTGTGGGTATAATTTGCCTTTCTCTGGCAACTAATGATTGTGAACACATTTTATGTGCTTGTTAACCATTTGTCTATCTTTTGACGTGTCTTTTCAAGCCTTCTGCTCATTTTTAAAGAGTGACTTGTTTAAAAACCATACGATCTTGAAACTCCTCCGCTCAGAGCAGTCCAAGTGAGCCTGTCAGCTCACTTAGTAAAAGCCATCGTCTTTACAACATCCACGAAGAGGCACCACGACTGCCACCAAGGAACTCCACGATCTCATCTCAACCACTGCTCCGTCTGCTCGAGCCGCTGCAGCCTTTGTGCTCAACAACCAAGCAGGAGCCATTCCAGAACTTCCTCACTGCTGCCTCTCTAGGAACTTTCCCATTCAGTGTTTCCACTTGCCTGTTTAGTGCCTTTTGGAATAGTCTGCATGAAACAGCAACCACATCTTCAGCATTCTCTATCCCCTTCACCACTTCCAGTTTTTCCAGACTATTTAGCATCAAGATTTGATTGTTTTCAAACTTTTTGAAACTTACTTTGCTCCTTCCCTTTCTTCCTCCCCCCCTCTCTTCTCTCTCTCTCTTCTCTCTCTTTCTACTGTCTATTGTTTACTCCTTCTCTTCTTCCTTCCCCCCTCCCTTCTCTCTCTCTCTCTCTCTCTCTCTCTCTCTC
This sequence comes from Acinonyx jubatus, assembly GCF_027475565.1. NCBI lineage: Eukaryota > Metazoa > Chordata > Mammalia > Carnivora > Felidae > Acinonyx > Acinonyx jubatus. Next base: position 14,663,963 of record NC_069395.1, on the reverse strand, counting down.
TCTCTCTCTCTCTTTATATTGTCTACTGTTTATCTCCCTCTACTAAAAATGTTATCTCTGTGAGAACAGGAAATCTGTGTTTGCTGCTATATCCCCATTCATTCCACAAATATGTTGTTTCTTACCATTACTCCCAGATTCTACAACAAATTTTTAACTGTCTAAAATACTTTTTTTTTAAAGATTGCATACCTGGACGGTCTGTAAACTTAAACGCATGACTTCTAGTCTTCCACTATACAGTATTTCTCCTTAAAATGTGCAAATACATCTATTTAAAAGGAAAAATCCCTTACAACTCTGTTTCCAAAAACAAAGCTAAAATCCATGACATGTTTTTTTTGTTGTTGTTTGAAATGAAACTAAGTAAACATACTAACCAAAATTGCTAGAACAAAGTGAAAGATTATATATATTTATACACACACATGTATAGAGATTCTATTAAAAAATAATAATCTAGATAAATAAACTAATTTTCCTGAGTGCTTACCATATACTGGGAACTATTAATCCTCACAAGAATCCCATGAGAGACTATTCCCTCTTTCCAGATTAGGGAATGGAGGCTTAGAGTGTTTAAGGAACTTATTACATTTATAAAGCTAGTCAATCCCAGAGCCAAGATTTAAACTGTATAAGTGTATCGGTTTGCCTAGGTTTTATAGATACATACACGTGTGTGTAAAACTTTAATTTGAATTAGAAATAAAACATTAAAGAAAGAAGTCTAGAAAATAAAAACATAAAACATAACAATTGTACTCCCTTGGAGGTTTTAAAATGTAATATTCATATGCTTTTATAAAATTATCATAATATACAAATTTTTATAGTTTTTAAATTTTGCTTTTATAATAGTTAATATGAAAAGAATTTGTGCATCACATATGTAAATTATGAAACATAACAATCCAATGAGCTCTCATGAACCTATGATCCAGCTTGAGTAAAGAGCGTGATCAGACCCGTGACAGCTGTCCATGGACCTCTCTTCACCACATCCAAATCCATTCCTCACCAGAAGACACTATCTTGAATTCTGTATGTATCATTCCTTTGGGTTTTTTTAGAATGCTTACTACAAGACCATGCCCCTAGGTAATGTCTTGTTTGGATTATTCCTATGTGATTTTTCTTGGTTTTTTTTTTAAGTTTTTTTTTTCTTTTTGTAGAGAAAGAGACAGCACACGTGAGCAGGAGAGGAGCAGAGAGAGAGAGAGAGGGAAAGAGAATCCCAAGCAGACTCTGCACTGTCAGCTTGGAGCCCGATGTGAGGCTCTAACTCACAAACCGTGAGATCATGACCTGAGCCAAAATCAAGAGTCAGATGCTCAACTAACAGCCACCCAGGCACCCCACCCCTGTGATCTTTCAAGATGGTATCATGCTGCCTGTAGTCCTTTCTGGTTGTTTTTTGTTTCCTCATTAAATGTTATGCTTCTAAGATTCATCTACGTTGATGCAGAGCTGTGGTTCATTGATTTCACTGCTCTATTGTATTCCACTTTATGAACATACCAAAGTTATTTGTCCAGCCTTCTGTTGACTTCTATAGACATAAGGACATATTGTAAAACTACTGTGAGACAATACATTATTTACACAAGGATAGACAAACTCATCAATGGAAATAAACAGCTTAGAAACAGGACCACACCAGATGGTAAAACTTGGTATCTAACAAAAGTAAGTTACAGATCTGTGTGGAAAGGATGAACTTATTCAGAAATGCAATTGAGATAATTGATTATCATTTAAAGAAATCCTACCTTATACTCTACACAGCGGCAAATTCCAAATGGATTAAAAACTGTGAAAAGCAAAGCTCTAAAACTTGAAGAGGACAATACAAGAGAATATCTTTATGACCTTCAGTTAGGAAGAAGAACATTATTTTTGATAACAGAGACAGTGCCAATCATAAAAGAAAGGATTGGTAAATTCTATCCAACTAAACGTAAGAAAATCTTTTCACTAAAGGATACTATAAAGAAAATAAATGGAGGGACACCTGGGTGGCTCAGATGGCTGAGCATCTGACTTTGGCTCCGGTCATGATCTCACAGTTCACAAGTTCAAGCCCCACGTTGGGCTCACTGCTGTCAGCACAGAGCCCACTTCACATTCTGTCTCCCTCTCGCTCTGCCCCTTCCACGCTTGTGTTTCCTCTCTCTCAAAAATAAATAAACATTTAAAAAAGAAAAGAAACGGAGAAGCTACAATATCTTAGATGGTGCTTAGAACACACACAATCTATTTCTAATTAAGGATTTCTTTTTTAAGTCTAGTCCCATCTTCCCTGAAATAGTCACTAGTTGAGAATCGTACTCTGTTTTTTTTTGTCTATTTCTGCCCAGTGCTTGTAAGAGTAGGCACTCCATAAACACTGTTGATGTGCAGACTTCTATTTTAGGCTGTTTTCTGTTGCAGCGCATGTAAAATTTTACCTTGGTTTAAACAAAGGCTACTAACTATAGGTGGCATTGTTGTAACATATATCATGTTCTCAATTACCTGTATGACAGCAAAGACTGATACTAGTAAAACTTCATTTAAGTTTTTTAATTCAATTGAACCAGAAGGTCATTGAACTTTCAGTAATTGCTATTGAAAACCATTTGGCTAAAAGACACACACACACACACACACACACACACACACACACACACACACAAAATAAATTGTGACATAATCTTTACTACAGATTATTCATTTTGAAAGAATCACCTAGTATGGTGCCTGTTACAAGACCATTATTGCAATTATTTTAGCTAATACATTTGCTAATCGTTCTAAAGTAATAGTCAAACTTAACAGAATGCATACAATCCAAATAAAGGGAAATTGTCTGTGCTTTCTTCTCCTTAGTTCATTTTTTGAGCTTTGTTCTAGTTCTAAACTATGGGATAAACATAAAGGAATGGACAGAACTAGAGAGAGGAAGGAAGTGATTGAAGGACGTGGGGGAGCAGCCCTCTTAGTACAGATGATCAACATGCCCAATACCAATTTGGGGACAGCAGTGGGAGGGCCCAGTGTTGCCCAAGCACTGCCCAATGATGTTGGTTACCTGGTTATTTCCACCTGACTAGGTTTCTTCTGGGTGTAAGTCTCTAACTTTTTCTGATTTCCTCTCTGTTTCCATTGCAAGAAAACAGGGCTTAAGAGAGAGAGCCAAACTCTTAAAATTCCCTTGCCTGTGAATGTTTAAAAACATGTTCCTGGGATGCCTGGTTGGCTCAGTCGGTTGGGCGTCTGACTCTTGATTTCAGCTCAAGTCACGATCCCAGGGTTGTGGCATTGAACCCTGTGCCTGGCTCTGCATTGAGCGTGGAGAGAGATTATCTCTCTCTCTCTCTCTCTCATTCTGTCCCTCTCCCCACTCATGCTTGCTGTTGCTCTCTAATAAAATTTTTTAAAAAGCACATGTTCCCACATGAAGGCATAACAAAGACAGGGGATGTAAATGAACACATCAGACTAGATACTCAACCTGTAAAGCCTGGCCTCCGTCACCTCATCCATTAGATCTTGGGTTCCCACAAGCAAGGAACTTTTTTTTATGCTAAATTATAAAAGTCATTCTTAGGCTAACAAATCTTGTTAAGAAACAAATCCAGTCACATACCAGAATGCTAGTGCCCTATGTAAGGAGTCATTGACATCTAATCATTTCAAAGTTGTGTTTTTTTTTTTTTTAATATACTGTATTTCAGGGCTATATAGCCAATATTACACATGGAAATTGTGAGGGTGACTCCTGATATTAGGAAAACAACTTGGGGTCTCGAAACAAAAACCCTTGGGTTTGAGACCCATCTGCCCATCGGTGTCATGTACAAGTCATGCGACCCTGAATAAGTACTATCATCTCTCTAGGATGTTTTGTGAAAGGGAAGGCAATAACACTCGGTTCCCTGAATTGTTCAAAGATTCAGCAAGATGACGTACTGAAAACACGTTTTAAAGTATAAGGCACTATATAAATGTGATTCATCTATGTAAAGAAGAACCACCCAAACAGATTCCCCTGGAGGAAAGGACAAAGAAAATGGGCTTATTTAATTATAGCAAAAGGAGTATGTATTAGGCAGCAGGAAGAGCATCGTGACCATGGCACCAGTTACAAGGGAGGGAACAGAGTTGCCTTCTGAGGTAGAAAGCACAGCACTGGAGGGAATTAAAACAATCTTGCTTAGAGGCAGAAGGATAGAATATGTGACACCTTCTGGTGCCACTCAGGATAAAAATTGGGTTCAAAGTTAATAAAATTCCTCAGCCAGTTCAGTCTTCCAAAAACAGCCTTATATTGTGTTTCCTGGGACCCTAACAGCATCAAACCATATAGTTCTGAAGTATTTACTGGCTCTCTCTTATAAAATTGAATGGACACCTGTATAGCCCCTTCCGCTATTCCCAAATGAAGCGTTTTTTAAATGAGTCACCAACCTATGAAAGTAATTTGATGAAATGTTGGCAAATACTAAACACGCCGGGCTGTCCTTGGAAAAATTCAGGGAAGAAGAAAATTGCAGTGCTCTCTGATCCTTCCCACAAGGGACAATATGGACCCATGCTGTTGGGTGTTCCAAGGAAAGTGCTGGAAAGACAGAGGAAAAGCCAAAGTAGACACAGTCTCTGCCCCCAAGGAGTTTCAGTCCAGCAGGAGAGGCGATCATTACTCAGAGCCACATTATTGAAAATAAGTGCCTTGAAAGCGTAAAATAAAGGGATTTGACCAACACGATGAGAGGATAGAGCAGATATTTGAGGAAATAGTAGGCATTCACCAGGTAAATTGGAGATTTCTATGCAGCGAGAACAGCAGGTGCAAAGGTCCTGTGGCAGAAGGGAATATGGTGAGTCCAACGATCTAAAAGAAGGCAGCTGGGCAGGTGCACAGGGCAGGGAACATGGGATGACATCAGGTGAGAGACGTGGGTAGGGCCAGACCAGACAGGGACTTTCAGGCCATGTTTAAGATTTTGGTCTTCCTCCTTAAAGCAATGTGAGGTCACTGGTGCCACGTCCACTAGGGAAAAAAGTAAATCACGGAAGCCAAGAACTGTCTGTAGAAGGGATAAGGAATGGCCTTGATGCTTTTGGACGAGCTGAAACAGGATCAAAAATCACCGACGATTCCTGAAGTCACAGGTGTGCTGCCTGCAACCTTCCCTCCCTGCAAAGTGGACCACGCAGCCTGATCACGTCAATTTCTGCACTCCAGTGGCAACTCTGGTGAGCAAGTCATTTGTCTCCCACAGAAACCACATGATGGGGCCACGGAGAGTTTAGGTGCTGGCAACCCATGAGAAAATATGCTTTCCTAAAGCAGAATGAATGAGTGTACATTCTCACGTACTAATGAGGGAGCAGTTGACCCTGAAGGCAAACGGGTATGTGTCTCCCTAACCCCACAGGTAGACGTGGAAGGAGAAATCATCATCCACACTTACTCCTTTCTGCTCTAGATAATGGCTCTCTATGTTAAAAAATGTTCCTACTATTAGTAGTTCTGTATTTATAAAAGAAGAAGAGAAGAAAAAAAAACTCTGGCAGGGAAATAATAACAAAATGTATGATCCACAGAGGCGGTGGGAAGATATAATGTTATTTTACATATTTGATATAGAGCCTAAATTAAGCCATAGAAAAGAGGCCATGAATCTTCAAAGCCTCATTATCAAGCCTCCCTAAACCTCAAATACAGAAAAATACATTTCATAAACAAAAACCCAATAGGATTTTAATAGTACAATAAATTTCACAGACATTTGCACTAATCACATTTCATTACATTTTTTTTTTTAAAGAAATTCCATTTGATGGAGAGTCAGATTTTGAAAAAGGGTACAGACTACCTTTTAGGGAGCTAGTTTTTGACGAATCGTGAAAAGGCAAGTCAAATTTATTACGGACACATCAAATATCATGCGAATGGAGAGCCATATACGTGCTTTGCACCCCCTTCCCCAACACCTCAGATTCATTGTGGCAAAGGGTCAATCTCCTCAGTCTCTCGAGACATATCTTTCCTCCTGAGTAACAGGAAACTCCGAGTTATCAACCCTTAAGGTGTTGGGTGATCCTGGATACCTGTCAACAGCTCTGTGTTTTTAATGTGTAGATGGGTTTTCCAGGGCGTATTTCCATCTATTCTTTCCCTGGTTTGGTTGAAGGCACTCTACCTTGAATGTCATCACCGCAATAATCCAGAGGAAATAACCCAGAGGAAAAGGTACGTTGACCCACTATCACCCTTCAACCAGAGCAGGAAGGGCTCTTACCTGAGCCCTGCATTTAAGCAGGCCCTTCTCTGGTTGTGCCCTTTCCCACGGCATGAGAAGTCTACAGGGTCATGGGGGATGTGCCCACGTAGACTCCATGCCCATCTGTTAGAATCTCTAAGTCCTGGAGCCCTGGAATTCACTAGAATCCATCCTCCCAATGGCTAACTGCTGTGCCAATGGTACATCCCTAGGCTCGAAGGGTAGCCCGAGAGCGGCTATTTAAATGGGATATGAGTGTGTAGACTGGGGAATTCATTAGTGTGTCCACAAGGCACGTTGAGATACTGGGAGGAGTTAGAAATGGAAAGAGAAGGGAGTCAGGATAGAAGCTGGGCACTGAGAGACAGGTCTGCCATGTTGCCACGTTTGGTGCATTACTCCAGTAAGTCTGAGGATGGCTCATTACAGCCTGGCCATCCAGACCACTCCGAGCAGTGCTTCTCAAAGCTGGATGTGCTAACAAAGCACCTGGAGGTCTGGTTAAAATGTAGATTCTGATTCAGTAAATGTGAGGTAGGGCCTTAAACTCTGCATTGCAGAAATGAGCTCCGAGATGACACAGGTGTGGCTGGTATCACATTTGATGCAAAAAGGACCATGAAGGTGTATCACCAAAGTAGAACAACAGAACATTTTATTTACAAATTAGCTTGATTTGTGGCTCTCAGACAATTGTGGTTATGCGGGCCTCCGTTTGTATGCTTGCCTTAGCCCAGTAAATGTTGGGAACGTCGCTGCCTTTCTCTTTTACCAGCGACCTGTGCATTTTCCCGGAAATCTCATCAGAGGAAAAGAGGTAGGTTGACTACACAGTCTGGCCAAAGGACTAATTGTTTCCATTCGTTTTGCTTCAAACAGTGCACCAGATACTTGCCCAGGCTGTTCACAGATTATAATTCTGGTACTGTGAACAGAGAGAGAAGCCATCCTCCCTCAGCAAGCCCACTTACCCACCTTCACTATTCCCAAGCCCTTGGGTATCACCTCTGTTTCATAACGGTCATCTTATAAGTGGAAATCAGGGGGACCAGATCAGAGAGGAGAAACGTGACACGCCCCCCTGAGAAGATGCGTTGTCCTTGGTGCGCACAGGCTCGCCTGTGATTTAGATACATAGCTGTTCCCGAGGGATTTCTCCTCCCTTCCTCGTACCCTGCCCAACATTCTGGCTCTGGTGTCCCCATCCCAGCATCTTCCTGAGGCCCCAGGAATGAACAAGGGTTGTCTCTCCATTTATTTAGTTCTTTGATTTCTTTTTATCAGAGTTTGGTAGTTTCCCTCACAAAGATCTCGCACGCATTTTGTTAGATTAGCCCCTGAGTATTTCATTTTTTGGCGGGGGACAGAGTGCTAATAAATGATATTGCCATCTACTTTCTCCTCAGCAAGAAATTTTCTCCAAATTTTACTCTTCCCTCTTCTCAGGCCAACTCCTATTGAATCTTCAGGTCTCAGACTGTCAGTTTGAGAATGCTTTCTTAAGTACACAATCATTTATTCAATCACTCATTTAACAAACAGATATGGAATTTCTGCTCTGTGCCAGTTGTTACTCCAGGCTCAAGAAATAAGGCAAAGAGTTAAAGTTCCCTATCCTCATAAAACTTATACTCTAGTGGGGAAAAGGGGAGATAAAAAAATGTAAACTTGAAATCTTCTGACAGCAGTAACGCATTTGTGGAGGTACTCATTAAATAATGGATGAATGAATGTTGAAGTCCCTTATGGAAGCCAAGAAATATTATTTTTGGTTAGCCTTTTTCTCCATCAAATTGAAAAAAAAATTAGAGCACCTCTTTTATGTTTCTATTGACTGAAGAAGCCCCTGAACTGATTTAATGATGAGTTCACCTTCAGTGCTTAAGAAATAATACTTAAATGATTGACTGCCTGACGTTTAGGAAGCACATCTTGGACTATTGGTCCTTGTACAGAAATTTGGAAAAAAAAAAAAAAGAATGTTAAATCTGAGATGGAGAATGCCTTTCAGAATGGAAATGTGTGGATTCCTCTGAATTTGATGGGAAGGGACAAGTGCACATAAAAGAATCAACACCTTCTTTATTTCAAATTAAGATGTATCCCTTTCCCTACCCCAGACTCTAATTCAAACCGCTACAATCCCAAAACCCTTCACCAAAATCAGGTTTGAATGAGCCACTGATGGTGGCTTTTTAATTTAATCCTTCGGGTGTTGCAGAAGGCAGAAAAGTGCCGAGAACAACTAGCAGAAACATTACTGAAGCCACCGAAAGTTTGACTATCAACTGGAAAATCCACAAATAAAAATGAAGATGAGAAAATGCATCACTAAAAATCTAATGTGCAGTTGGCTAAATGATAAACCAATTTGAATTAGTGAATACTAATTGAAAAACTGCATGACAAAGTATTTTCCCATTAAAACGGGAATTTGCTAAAGGCATTTTCAATTATTTACCATGCTTCAGTAAAAAGCTTCATACATCCTAACAACGCAGTGTCTTCTTCAACTTTGCCTACTGATCAGATTTTTAGCACAACAGCACCTAGCCCCAACTGACTTTAAAAATTATATGCCAATGACCTTGACAATGTTCTTCAATTTTTATGAGGTTCTTTCTCTCTCTCTCTCTCTAAAGTCCTCATACCTAACTGAACAGATGCTTTTAACTTGATAACCTAATTATTATCTAGGAGTGTTAATATTTTTAACCTTATCAGGGTTATCTGCATCCCAGGAATGCACAGTTCACTGGACTATACTAGACAAGTAGAATATTTAGAAATTTCAACCATCTTAAAGGACATTTTAGATGAAGGACTATCTCCCTTTGAAGTTCACAAATATTTGAATGTCCTTTCAATTGCTTAGATAAGTTACTCTTCTCAAAATCAGGGCAGAGGTGACTGCTGGGAGCCAAAATTGTAGATTCCAAGCCTACAGGGAAGGGAATATATTTGGAACATAATACCCTGTTGGTGCTCAATAAATGTTTATTAATGAGCCCCATTTTTTGACCCAGGCATGGAGAATAAATCCAAGGAAGGAAGATTATGCAAATAGACAGAAAGGTCACCCAGCCCTACATGGAGGTGTGGCCCAGGGTGGGGGCAGGACCAAGTCATTCAGGTGACAGGACATTCTCCTGGGTGTATCACAGTGACCCCTGCAACCCTCATTCCAGTGGTTATCTATTCCATTGTAAAGTAACGTAGAAGAACGGTTCAGTCCGTAGCTGCAAAACCTTCTGTTTGAGAAAAAAAAAAATACATAAAAAATGATCTCTCCTGATAACAGCTTAAAGAGATTCTTGAGCCAGAAGATTCTTGATGGAGAATAGAGACTGAAGAGAATCATTAGTGACTGGTATGTCCACATAGTGAAACTGCAGGATAAGGGAGAGAGCTCTCATGAAGCCAGGCTTAAAAACATCTATTCAGTGAACAGATTTATCATGAAAGTGACATGTTAGAAAGAATGACAAGTACTGGGAATTCATGGATCCCAGCTGACGACCTTGGGCAAGGGCCACTCCAAAGGTCAAATATACAAAACAATATCACCTTCCCTGATACAAGAAACAAAAGCTACGAAACGGTTACCAAAAGGTCTTGTAAGATTCATATGTCCTTTCTCTCCAACACTGCAGAGAAAAATGTCTGTATGATTTGGCACCAGTCATTAGCCATTTAAAATTATTGTTTTTAATCTAGTAAGTAAAACCGAAATTTGCTACAGTTTATTTTAATAAAATATTTATGATACTTCAGGAAAACAGCTAAAGAGCTGATCTGAAAGTGAACAATGAAACTGAACTAAACAGATATCTCCCCAGTAGAACACACAGCTCAAAACACGCATGCACATGAGAGACTGTCACATCTAACATGAAACTCTATTTCGTAGACGTTCTGTTCTTTTAATTGAAATCTTCTCTGTGGTGAAGATTACCTCTTTTCCTTCAGCTACACTCACCTTTTCTAGCCTGAAGGCCCACACCTTGTGAATTATTAAACAATCATATTTGTAGCAGCAAATTGACTTTTGAGACAATCCATATTGATTGAGATATTCAAGACTAATGATTTTGAGGTTAAGGTGTTTAGATATTAGTGCCTCTGATGAACTGAACTGGTAGGGCCTATTTTTTTCCTATTTATATTATTTTCCATTAATAGATAGTCCCAACTTGCTCTTCAGCCTTGAATCCATTCATCAGACCAATAAGTGTGCCAGTTGGCTTTCTCAACTGCCAAAGCATCTGATGTGCTAAAACCAGGCCAGTTGTCGCCCATACCCATAAAAAGATGGTAACTATGATAGGTTCGTTAGCTGGTTGGCATCCTATCAGGGGTCAAAGTAATATTTTTTTAATTTTTTTTTTCATTTTTTTTTAGAGTTCATTTATTTTTGAGAGAGACAGACAGACAGAGCATGAGTGGGGGAGGGGCAGAGAGAGGGAGACAGAGAATCTGAAATAGGCTCCAAGCTCTGAGATGTGAGTACAGAGACCAACGTGGGGCTCGAACTCGGGAATGGTGAGATCATGACCGAGGCTGATGTCGGACGCTTAACCAGCTGAGCCACCCAGGTGCTCCAAAGTAATATTTTTAATTGTTGGTTAGGCTAATTGGTCTTGCTCTGTTCCTACACGTAATTCAGAAGGCATTCCTAAATCACAAATAACCGCCAATGGGTTACACAAGAGTCACCACACGAGAATGCAGTGGCCAAAACTGGGTAAATCAATTGCTAGTTACCAGAGAAAAAGAATACCAAGTGCACAGCCAAATGTACTTCATAGAGGTCAGCACATCTATCTTCATATATGGAAGATAACACATGTTCACATACTGTAAGAATTCCTACCAACAGTATTTGAGATGTTTTGCATCGACTTAGCTCCTCAAAGGACTATTTAGATAACTGAAATACTGGAATCCCATAAGCTATGGTCCCAGCACTTAAGAAGGAAGAGCATCTCTATGATTCTGATTCTGCATGAAATCTGAGTTTAAAGGTCTGCTCCACCACAGACTGGCTATACAAACTTGGTCAGAGTATTTAACGTCACTGGGCATCTGTTACTTAGTTTGAATGATGACTTAATACCTACTGCATAAGTTCAGCAAAACAATGTAAATAAACGCTTCTCAATTTTTAAAGTAAAGTGTACATAGATGTTTATGTTGTTATCGCTGCCATTAGGATGAGAAATTGTCTAAAGTTTTTAAGGTGATAGAATGAGAGCCTGCAGTTCAAAGACTGCCTTTCTCTCTTACCCTATACCTAAACCATCACCAAACTGTGCTGGCACTTCCTCCAAAGTATACCCAGAGACCCTGATCACTTCTCCTCACCTCCATGTGTACCTCTAGGGTCCAAGCCACTGTCCCCTCTCCTCTCTCAGTGCAGTTGCCTCCTTGTTGGTTTCTCTACTTCTGCCCCTGTCTCTCCTCAGTCTATTCCTTATACGGTTTCTGGAATGATCCTTTACCAAGTGAGTTAGATCATGTCGCTCCTCTCAGCAAAATCCTCCACAAGAACAATGGCTTCATCTCGTTAAGAGGACAAGTCACAACCATGACAGTGACCTAAACAACCCTATACCTGTAGCTCTGGTCCCATTTCTTCCCTGACATCGCCTTTTACTGTTCTCTCCCCGGTATACTTCCCTCCTGCCCCACTGTGGTCCTCGCTTTCCCTGAACACACCAGACACCTCCTTCCCTCAGGCTTCTCAGATGGGCTGTTCCCACTACCTGCAAGCATCCCTCCAGTCATCCACACAACTACTCTCACAACTTCTTCAGATCTTTTGGCAAATGTCATCTCAGTGATGTCTTCCCTGACTACCCTCTTTAAAATTCCATCTCAATCCTCCTTCCCTCTCTAGTTTTTCCTAGCACTAGACATACGATTACTTCTTTGTCTGTTCACATTCTTCCTAGAATGTGATGAATTCAACGGGGGCAGAGGTTCTGTCTCCTTTACTCACTGTGGTGTGCCCAGAAGAGTGCTAGATTAACAAATGTATGTCAAAGAATAAAAGAAAGCAAGAAAGAAGGAACGGATTCCAAAGCGAGCCCCACGTTCTAACGACATCCTTGATTTTCACGAACCAGTAAACATATGCCTCGTTTTTAATGTAGTACGTGATCGGGGCACGTTCCAAGCCCATGTTGCCATAAGTGTTCCTACCCCACTGGTTATAACCCTGAAAATTAGTCACAAACCCTGGTGTAATTCCTGGGCTTAAAGCTAAACTAGAAAGTATTATCATAATTGCAGTCATTATCACTAACGTTTCTGTTTATTTAAAGGAAAAAAATAGGTAATTTCCAACTATGCTCATCTTCCCAAAAATTGCTAACTGACTTGAGCTTCTGAAATTCCTGACTTGACAATAACCTGAATTTGACCCTTGCAGATAATTCATTTTCCAAAGGGGGTTAAAAAGAGCAATAAAAAGATCTCAACATTTCTTAAACTGAGAATCATAATATTTCTATTCCTAAACCACATATGCATTAGTCTCCAAAGTTCTCAAGGTAAAGAATAAAAAGGCTGGTTTATAATTTTTTAAACAGAAAAATGGGCAGCAGCACTTTAAAACTTCTCAGTTGGAAAGGGATATTTTTGGTCAATGATCTATTTTTATTTCTGCTCTGCTGTTTCTCGAGGAGTCCAATGACAAGGACCTGTCCTTCAAAGTTTTAGTCTGTGGGCACAGAATTAGCATTTTCAATTACTTTCCCTGGATGCAGTATACAGATTTCCTTCTCTTCCCACCCCCCACCATTCTCTTCTCTTTTTCTCTCCCCTCTGAGGACAGGGAGGGCAGTTTCCGAGTTGCCCTTTTTTTTTTTTCTCCAGAATTATCTCAGCAGGCTACAAACACACTTTAAAAAGTAGTTTATAAATTCCCCCTCCCTCAAAACAGGAACTGCAGATAGGATTTAAACATCCTATGATGTATGCTTAAACTGTCAAGGCTATCTGTTTTAGTTAACAAATTTGTTTTGTGTCATTCTTAATCAGCAGATGTATATTTTTGTTACTCCTATTGATTCTGCAGCAAAGCTAGTTAACGTTATTATCTCGGATAATATACTTGGAACAGTTACCCTTACAGACATTTTTAATAAAAACAAACATCAACTGGGGACTCCAAAATGAGATCAGATTGCTTTATCAACCAAGGAACAATCATTGTTCTATCTCACGTTCTTCTTTCAATGTCCTATCTTTTACCACCTCTTTCATACAACAGTCCGGTCAGATCAAGGACAGATATGGAAAGGGGGGGGGGGGGAGACAAAAAGCAGCAGCTTCTCGTTCATTTTTGGTAAAGCTAGTATCTAAAAGCGAGCAACCCTTTAGTGAGCAATTACAGAACATGTAATTGTCCAGCCAATTCAGCGGATGACGTTGGGAGGGTCCTTCTTTATTCTGGCTCTGATCTCTAGTTAGCCAGAGAAATAAGTAAATTGTCCAACACGAAGGAAATACTCAGCGCCCATCAAAGGAGGCAACCACAGAATTCTGAGAGTATTCACTCAGTTCTTTATGTTATTCTGCTGTTCTACTTCTAAGACTTGAGGGGCGGGTGCTAGAGACAGAGGTCTGGGATCTAATCTCTTCGACTGCAAAGAGCCATCCTGAGACTCAAAACAGGTAACTGATGGAATAACCAGAACATGTCATTCACCAATGGAAAAGGATCACAATTTGTCAAGCACCCACTGTTTGCTGTTCCCCTGTAGGATTCTCTACAGAATTCCATTTCAAAGAGGAGATACCTGGGAAAAATCACCCTTGACCTCTTATACCAAAAAGCTCAGCATCAAATTGTCTCACCCTATGACAAAGACTGCAAAAAGGGCTGCTTTCCATGATAGGAGCAACCCTAATCTGTAAGTTCATTAGGAGTTCTCCCAGGGCTGAAGTCTATTTTAGACATGTTTTGCAATCTATCTAACCCTAACTAACAGAAACATCCAATCCAAGTTACTTGGAAAGGTCTATGCAGCAAAATTGCTAGGACTATTACAAAAAAGTACGAAGAAATTGTTAGGTCCGCAAGATGCATAAATATGCAAGATATAAATCACTGCAATAATTCTAAATTAATCCTTACGTTAATCTATAGAAGTGCAACGTAGTATGTCAACGGAGAAAATGCTCATCAAAGTGTGTGTGTGTGTGTGTGTGCGCACGTGCATGTACAACACACATATTACTCCCTTCCCCCATCCACCACAGCACGCCTGGGTAAAAATCAAAAGAAGTTGGAAAGAACTAAATTAAGACACTCTGCCACGAAGCTGCAAATGTTTAGCTATTGGGCGAATCTCTAAACCATGTCAGTGCTACTGGCTGTTTTATTCAGTTTACCTTTGGCAGGTGTAACCTTCATAACCCAGTGTCTCCATTGGTCTGACATTTACATGGCAATATCTTTTTAAAGCAATAGCCTTCAATGTTAAACACCTCTTAATTATGGGCTCATTGAACAAAGGTAGCACCCAACCCTTCATTTCACAAAGACAGGCAACGGCAGCGGTGGTAGCAATTTTTATTTGTAGGAGCCTAACTGCCACTTAGACTCATTTTTATTACTCTTCAGTAACGAGGATTGTGTTTTGTTTTGTGCTTAAACGATGGGTTGTACTCAAATGAATCTGTCTTTCCTCCTTATTACTCTTATGACTTTCAGAAGGAAGGAGAGAGAAAGAGAGTGTTTAGGCACATTCCATTCTGTGTCCGGCCTTAAATCAAGGGCACTAGGAGGGGAAGTAAGTGAATATGGAGCTTCCCCCACCGCTCTGTTAGCTTAATCACAGTGGACTCCAGAGTATGGAGCATCCAGGGCAAAGACAGATTCATTGTCTCATCATACTATGCTCAGTACTTTTATGTTTACCTTCTTAAAAGGGTTAAAGGCAGTGGAATGTCATTTCTTTCTCTCCTATGTCTGTTTCTTGCCTTGTTTGGAGAAATTATACTTGTTCCATTAGTGGCTTAAAATTTTTTTTTAGGAGAAACGTTCTTTGCAATCTTCTAGACAAGCACATTTCCGCTGCCTTCTGCTAGCATTTTGGACCTTATCTGTCAAGCCATTAGTAGTCAAGTTCCAATGCAACGCAACGATAGGAGGAGGAAAAGACTCTTACAAAGTGGAGACTATGCAGACTAATTTTCCAGTGAGGACTTGTACTTCTGGCTTTAAGCTGAGAAATGAGGTAGACAACTTTTTGAAAATTTTATCTCTACGTATAGTCTTAATTTCACTTCATATATGAAGAGCACTTTCTCAATCCCTTCCACATAGAATGTAAGAGCTGAAAAGTTCCTTAAAATTTGAGAATAAACACCAGGCCATGGTCCTACAGCCGGCTGGTGCCTGGACTTCTAAGAGCCTAAGTGTCCTGACTCCCTACCTTTCCTTCCTTCCTCTCTGAATTTTTTTTTTTATAATGCCAGGCACTTGCAACCTCCCGAGTTGTTGGGTGAGAATAATTTACGAACAGGATGAATGGGGAAATAAGACATGGAGAAGTCATTTGTCTAAAACAAGGGCTGGCAAATAACTGCCATTGGGCCAAATCTGACTCCCCTAATGTCCACCCTCCCATATGCATCTGTTTTTTAAATAAAGTTTTATTGGGACACAACCATACTCATTACATACTGCCTAAGGCCATTTTTGTACTGTAATGGCAGAATTGAATAGAAAAAGAAACTATTTACTCTCTGGTCTTCACAGGACGAGTTTGCTAGTTCTGGCCTAAGGTACACAGTCAGTGTCAAACTTGGTATTAAAACCCAGATCTTCTCACTCTTTTTACACAGAGAATAAAACATCATCTATTCAAATGTGCTATGCTAATCCTACCAGAATCAAGAAAGATCTCCCGGACATTGTGTGCTAACTCTTCAAAGTCACATCCGTTATCTACCTTTCTATCTCTATCCACATTCTTAGCCCCATGACCAACCCTGATTCTCAGGCTCCCAATGCTATGTGTGATGCTTCTGAATGCCAATCCCTTCAATGGCAGTCAGGGCAGAAAGAGGCTTCTCTACGCACATAGTCCCCCCCGCCCCAGTAATGTACAGGTAAATCTTTTCTGTGTATTGAGTGATGAAATGAAAACTGAGGGTTATATCAGCTTTTTGAAGAAGTTCAAGGTTTCTTTTCTTTATTGTTCTCTTCTCTCCACTCTTTCTTCTTAGAGGAAAACATTCCTGGAGCTGGTGTGCTAGACGCTTAAAGAGCTGGGCCACTCCAGGAGCTGCTCCACAGCAAGCAGGTGCACATGGGCTGGGTCCCTTCTCCTTCACTCACTTGATCTGATGGTAAGCCCGCCCTAAAGAAGTTTGCTCCCATGCTTTCTCTCCCTTTCCCTCCCCTTCCTTCTTCCCTTTTCTCCTGGAAGGTACCCAGGTATACTCACAGATGTAGTTTAAACTGGCTTAACTCTGAAAACTGAAAAGCCCCTCTAGCATTCCGCCTTCTCTCTGGCACTCTCTCCTTTGGCCCCAGTTCCTGGGCCCTCATGGTGGGGATGTGTTAGACAGGCCTCTCCTTAATGGGTGTTAATGTGTGATTCAGGATTGGCCTTATTGGGCATTAAGTCTCTCTTTTGAACTTATCAGAGTTCTGCTCTAGGACTTGGCACTAAACACACAACCATGATACGGTATTACTTCTCCCATCCCAACCCCTACCCTAACCTGTGACTTACAGTTATAAATATGCCCTTGAGATTCTCAAAAGATAGAAAGCTTGCTCATGGCCAGGATTCTTCAATCATTAGGTCTTCCGGACATGATCTGACCAGAGAGACAACATAGTATAGGACAGTGGATCCAGAACATCTGGGTTCAGAATCCAGAATCAGTTACTTACCAGCTCTTTGACAAGTCACTCAAACTCTGTACCTGTTTCCTCCTGTGGAAAGGGGGATAGTAAGAGTCCCTATCTCAAAGGTATTATGAAAATGAAGGTTAGTAGATTTAAAGTATTTAGAACTATCACCGGCACCATAGTAAGAACTCTACAGTAAGTGTTTGGTAATTGGGATGAAAATTGAAATTTTATTTGAGAGGAAAATTATCACCAACACATTAGGCATAGATTCAGCTGTCTAACTTCAGAAGGGGGCTTGACAGTGACTTAATACTACTGCACATGTTTTACTGAGTCCCTAGTTCTTTTTAAAGTAATTTCTAAAGCCCCATAGCCTCTAGAACCAAACAATCCAATATTTGAAACAGACATCTCCCAAGGGAAGCTTCTAAAACATCTCATTGCTAAAACCAAGGACTTTGCTATAAACACTATCATTTCCCCTCTTTTCCTTTCACCCAGTTGAAAGCCTAATTTTCTAGGCCCAAATCTCTTCCTACATGAAATCCTTTTAACAACCCCATCTGGGGGATACTAAAGCCCATTCTGTTTCGCCGATTTGCAAATTTGTCTTGTAGTAATACTTGCCTTCTGTATCACACCACCATGCATGGAGTGATCACCCTGCTTAGTAAAATTCACTAGCTGTGGCCTCCAGGTCTACTGACGGCTCTTTTTCAAACATACCTGTTGCCTCAGTTTGAGTCATTTGTGTCCAACTGCCTTTTAGACGTCTCCAGTTATGCCCTAAAGGAACCTCAAATCTGAAAAAGCTGACAAATTAAACGCACAATTTTTAGCTCAAATCAATACCACTCTTGTATCCCTCATCAAATTAATGGCACCACCGATTACTAATTTCTTTCTTCAAACCAGCAACAGAGCCTCAGTTCCTCCCATTTCCTCTGTCCTCATCTAATGAACAACCAGCCTCGTCTAGTCTATCAATTGAAAGATTGCTTAAGTCTCACCTACCTCTCCAACTCCACGGGAAGTGTACCAGTGCCCACTCCTGTAATCTCACCAGGACCACTGTAGTCTTGCCAATGTCCCCAAGCCCTTCTACCCACCATCCAAAGTGCTGCTTCCCTACCTCAACCGGACTACTCCTCCAACTGTCTCACATTACTTCAATGGTATCCTCACTCCTCTGAATAACCCCACATCCAACTGCATGGTACAGAATGTCAGTGATAACTCTGCCTGCCCATAAGCTGAACAATCTTGGCTCCCTTTCTTGCCTACACCCAGTCATCTTCCACTGTAGGCTCCAGCAATACAGAGCCAGTGTAGTTTCCAAAATACTTCAGGTAGTCTCCTGTCTTACACGTCCTTTTCTCTCATCCTGTAATCACCTTTTTCATCTTGACCACAGGAAAGCCACTGTTTATCCATAAAGTCTCAGCTCAAATGTTACCCATATGAATCCTTTCCTGACTATACCATTTATTGAGTAACCACCAAGAGAGCCAGATGCCATACTAGTCACTGGTTATAGAGCAGTGCACACGAAAGCAATCCTGGGAGATAGGGATGCCTTTCCTCCATGCCACCTGTGGCCCTAATGCATCTTTCTATTACAGCAAGAACGGTATTAAGTTGGAGTAATGTGCCTGTCTGTCCTTCCACTCCACCATAATTTACCACAAAGTCAATAAAATACATGTTGAAAGAATGAAAAAGTATATTGTGTCTCTTCAACTAATTTGTCATCTGGTTTCATTGGATTTTTCAAAGAACATAATCTAATACAAGGCCCAGTGGTCAACAGTACAGGCTTTGGAGTCAGACAATCTCAGTTCCAAATTTGGTTCCACTATTCATTAGCTATGTGACCTTGGGCAGGCTACTTATCTTCTATAAAATGGAGACAATAATGGTACCCTATTTCACAGAGCTGTCATGAGGAGTCAATGAGGTCATACATATAAATTACTGCAAACAGCACCTGCCACAAAAGCAACTCTTCAACAAATGTTATCTTTTATTATTTTATATTTAACACTGCACATCTGCATATATAAGGGAGAACGAATTGTGGATATAAATAAAAATAAACCTCTTGGTTCAAGTAGTCACTTACTCCATAATTTTTACCTCCCGTATGATTTCCCATCATGTGGAACTTAAAGAGTTAAACACACACCCAAGCGTTTTTCCATCCAAGGCCTGTCGTCTGAGGATGAGGGTCGGGGAAAGAAGTGTTGCTGGTTATGGATGTTAAATCAACAATTTTTTCTTACAACAAACCCCTGGCACCCTGTTCTCACCATGTCATGGCCTGTGATGACTTAGTGTCTCCCAAGCATGACCAAGCGATTAGCAGGGCTGTGTCTGCGCATCTCGACAGTAATGGGAGCTCTCTTTCCATTTGCCATGTATTGAAGCCTGAGCGCTTGGCTGCCTCGTGCATTTTCAGCTTGATGAATTCATTATTCTCCATAGTTTTCTCCTCCCTCCTTCAGAGAAAACCTTTCCCTAAAATGCCAGGATTTCTTCCCCCATTTTAAAAACATGGGGGTTTTTCCAACATGAAACTTTGAGATCAAGTCTGCAACAGCTTAGCGGCACCCAGTGCCACTTTAAGAAGAAGAAAAGAATGAAGTGCAAGTTCTCTGACACAAATACCACAGTATCGCCTTAGGCAGAAACCACACAGGTGGACGTTGGATATTTTCTAAGAAAAAAAACAGCATTCTATTTTTAGATTTGTAAAAGAATAAGGCAAGCGATTTGTCCTCCATGGGCAAAGATAGGCTAGTCTAAACAAGAGACCTGAGAGATTATCTCCCACTGTTGGCTTTTCCCCCACCGTAAACAAAGCCCAGCCAGGTCTGGACTGTACCCTTCCCCTTTCCCCCATACAGAGGGTGTCTGCTCTCACTGTCCCCCTGAACAGGGATGCATTTGGAGGGTGAAAAGGGGCAACTTCGCCAGAGCCTGTGGTCTTATAACACACTTTCAGGAGAAATGGGAAAGAAAGGAAATTATCCTAATGGAAGAAAATAGTACATAGTAGAAGAAGATCTTGCTTAACACCAATCGGTAGCTTCCAAACTTAGTCTTTTCAGCATGACTGGCTTTCAGTAGCAAGAGAACTATAGGGGAGACCTCTACTTTGCAACAAGCAATAGACAAAAAGGCTCTTGCCGATATTTCTGAGTCAGGACCTAGAGTTTAATGAACAATAAGGACTCTGCCTAAATGAAGGTCTTTTCAGTCACCTGCAGATGCCTAGGTCATAATCAGTTTTATCTTCACACACACAAGGTAACATGGGTCATCAGAAAATTGTATCTAAGGACAATTAGGATAACAGTTAAGCTCTGACCCAGGGTCAGACTACCTCAGTTTGAAATCTGACCAGTTCAGGGACCTGGAATGGGTTATTTAGCTAAGCCTCAATTTCTTTGTCTGTAAAATGGGAAAGCTGCTACACACTGGACACGTCACCTGGTGATTAAATGAAACAATACAAGAAATGTGCTTAGCACATATTTAGCTCCTATTATAATTGGTATCAATCACAGTGGCATTGATTATTTGTTCTTTTTGGTCATTTCCTGACATCGCTTCTTATACTTATTTCCTTTTTTCAAAAGCAGATATACATTTTATGTCTCTGGATGAAAAAAAAATTATCGTTATTAACCAGAATTCTTATTTTACCTAAATATGAATAAAATGATCCCTCTCCTGTGGTGGTTTTATATATACATATGCATATACGTATACATATACACACACACCAGAGATATACATCCTGTGCGGGATATATATATATATATATATATATATGTATATACATATACACACACGCACACACACACACATAACAAAATATATATAGAGATATATATTTTAAGAATCTACTCCAAAAAGTTGTTAATATATGACAGCAGTGCTTTTTGCAATGAATACCAGATTATTACAAAAATACTTCCTTCTATAAAATGATATTAAAGAGATCCTGCCTGCTAACTGGGTTTCTTACATAGAACAGAGGCTTATCTCCCCAAAAGGGTCAACATATCCCAAAATGGATATCTCCTCCATTAGGCAAAATAACACCATATCCTGCCACACTTAGAGTCCCAACCTTGCTGTGGTCACAAAGGGTCTGATGATGAAGCTTCAGATCCAAATATAGGGTCGTGGTGCTGGGGGAGGGGCTGGGCAATAAGAAGAAGGGAGAGTAGGTGGAGACCCATGTGCTAAAAATAACCACAGAGCATGACTACATTCAGAGCTTCTGGTGTGTGGGATTCAAGCAAATCGCATGCTTTGTTTCTGGAAACAAAAGAAACAAGAGCTATATCCAGGTTTCTCTGAACCTCTGGCAAGAACATACTCTTCTTTATATTTTTTCTTTTGAAGAACTGAGAGCTTGAAATAAACGCTTACGATCACTTTAACACCTTCTAATTCCCGAGCTGCGTCCACACCACACTTAGGGAATGGCTTGCTCCCACAAGCCAGCACTAGCTTCATGCAAAACGACTCCCCAGGCATGAAAGTTTTATTTGGCAAAGTCTTAACAAGCCAGGTACACATTTCCGTTTTGAGCCTTTGTTTCTCTAACATCTTCAAGATGGATGCTTTTTACAACGTTTTGTCAGAAACAAACATCTGTGTTGGGGGTGACACCTGAGAATTGTAACCATCCCTATAAACGGAAAAGTGCTGGCTACAGGAATGTTCACAAAGATTCTTTGCACAGTGAGCATGGCCCAGGTATCCGCTGTCTGCTCACGAAAGCACAACCAACGAACACTGCTGAACATCTCTGGGATGTCTCCCCTCAAAATCTGTCTAGGCTATGTGCTCCAGAAGAGAATTTCTTATTGAGCCCCCCTAGAGAATTATCTGCATAAGCCTGGGCTATTCACAGATAATATTTGGTGACTAATCTGCATTCCTGTCAAATTGAGAGAGGTCTACATGCATGTGGATTTGTGGAGTCCCAAGAGAAGTTTGGGTCCATAAACCAGTGAATGAATTCCATTAATACATATATGTAGCTTTCCCATCTGTGACATAAATGACATTTCTTACTTGCCTATTTCTGAATATTCTTTATTAAATAATAAACTCAAGAATAATTTCATACAAATCACTAGCGTACGTAACTATTATTCCCTACCATTACAATGGCTTCCTCACAGGCAAAAGTGAGGCTCCAATTTTAAAATCATGGTGGAGTATGCCAGTGTGGGGCCCTTTCAAGGCAGGTCCAGATCCCAAGGCTGTTTTCACAAAACCAAATCTGACAAAGATCACTTGGAGAGTCTGTGAATAACTCTGAACTTCAAAATGTGCTTACAAGTATCAGAGGCTGGTGAGGTAGGGCAAGAAGTTCTTTTGAACAGCTTTATAAATCACCTTTTGGTTTTCCCCAGCCCCACAAGAAAGGAACTTTGGTAAAGAGATTCTTTAGCTAAAAAGTGCCTCCCCCAAAGAAGCTCCACACACCGAACGAGGTTGGTCAATAAAACTCAGAGTAAATACGCTGGAAACATCACCCTCACACCCACACTGGAAAATCAAGAACTGGTGCAAATTTCTCCAAATACTTCAAAGGCAAATTTGCTCCCCTGATCACTAGATGCCAGTCAATGGCTTTATATCTTCTTATGATGGAAAAATTCTCCCCATCCCTATATTTTTTCATGTAAATGATAGGCTTATCACTTCCAGTTAATAAATTGCTTTTCCATAAAGCTAAATGGGATAAAACTCACCTCTTCTATATTGTAGAGTACACTAGTGGTCAAGTTGTGCTCCAGAGCCATCTGTCTGGTGTCATTCATGGTATCGACTACCACAGTCTTACCACTCATTAGAGGGAGCTGGCGTCGGCACTCAGGACAACTGATGGCAGAGCACCAAGAGGGTAAATGCATTAAAACCTTTCCCTCAGACTTGATCTAGAAGAGTCAGATTGGAAGGGAGGGGCTGCCACACAGAGACAGGCAAGGATTTGGGAAGCAAAGGACTAGGCAAGATCCATACAAATGTATACCAGTCTTTGGGGAGCTAGAACATAGGTCTCCTGGACAGAATGTGAACTAAGCACAGCTCTAAAAACTGTGCTGTGGGCAAGGGCGGTAAAAGCTAAGGAGATCTAAGCTTTAGGTCTCCTTACTACAAGGGTCCCTCCTAAGCCTCTGTACACACAGTTGTAGATTTTGGTGACATTTCCTAAAACAAGAAATTTTAATTGATTTTTATTTTATTTTTTTGAGAGACAGCATGCACACACGTGTGGGCAGGGAAGGGGCAGAGGAAGAGGGAGAGAGAATTTTAAGCAGGCTCCAGGCCCAGCATGGAGCCCAACGTGGGGCTCCATCTCACGACCCTTAGACCACAATACGAGCTAAAATCAAGAGTCAGGACGTCCATCACTCATATGTGGATCTTGAGAAACTTAACAGAAGACCATGGGGGAAGGGAAGGGGAAAAATAGTTACAAACAGACAGGAAGGGAGGCAAACCACAAGAGACTCTTAAATGCAGAGAACAGAGAGTGGATGGGGGTGTAAGAGAGAGGGGAAAATGGGTGATGGGCATTGAGGAGAGCACTTGTTGGGATGAGCACTGGGTGTTGTATGTCAACCAATCTGACAATAAATTATACACATAAAAAAAAAGAATCAGGATGTCCAACCAACTGAACCACCCAGGCACCCCCTAAAGCAAGAAATTTTAATGACAACTGATCCCCCGTGTTTCCCTCCACACTTCTGGGTCGGATGGCCTAGGAGTTGCCTCAGACGTTCTCGGCATTTGGCTTAGAGACAGATGAGGCGGTGACACATTTAGCTTGAGTTTAATGTTTCTAGTTACATGGCTCACAGTCATTTCTACACATAGTCAAATTGTTGTCAGTCATCTCATGGAGGAATGCTCCCACCACTCCATCAACCATGGACACCAACATGCCCAAGAATGCAGGGCCAAGGGTCATATAGAGATGTAAAGATGTTCTTTGGGGGCACTGAATATATGTGGTCATGGAAGAAGAATAAGGTTGGAAATTTCTGAAACAATTTGTAGTCTAGAAAATTCTTCTAAATCTTACAGCTCATATAGGAAAGAAACTTGACAGAGTTTTTCCAAAAATTTGACAACAATCCTAAAAATTTACATAACATTGCCAATAATGAGTAGTGTGTAATTGAAAGAAATTTTTTTTAACCATCAACCAAAAAAAGCAAATTTCACTCAAATGCTAGAGGAAAGACTAAATTATCTTTCTATTCTCTCTATAGAAAATGATATTACAAAATCTTTGTTGTCATATGAAGAGGCAATCAAAGAGCAGGAAGCCATAAAAGGTAGGCAAAACTGTTTTACAGAGGAGTGTCATACAGCTAATTAAATTTGTTAGTTTTCTGAATTATTCAATGTTTTGATAGGGGTAAGCTTTGCTAAATTTAAAATTTGTTGTGATTTCCTTTCTCGTTCTAAACAAATGTTCACTTTTGTAGCTATGTGTGCGTTTTTAATTTTATGTCCTTGCTCTAGCATAGCTGTGTTGAAGAGAGGGACCATGTAGGCATGCCTGAACCAAAAGTGTCAAGAGCCATCAACTCATAAAGAAGCAGAATGCCATTGGTACCAGTGATTCTTCAAGGGGAGAACAGTCATTGTCGCTGCCTGGTCCAACTTCCCCTTCCTGTTTGGAAACAGCTTTCCAGTTCTAAAGGTCTGGAACATCTTTGTATGTCTTTTTATAATGGATATGATTCTATTGCAATCATACTTCTTCTTCCCAAGGTTCTATTGCAATCATACTTCTTCTTCCCAAGGAAAATTGAACTGCAGGGTAAAAAGGCCTGTGAAGGTATGTTGGAAGTTTTATCTAAGTTGTCCACATAAGTCCTGTAGAAAAGTTCAGGTCCAGGGATTGATGAAAATACTTTTTTTTTTTTTTTTTTGACATATGGGCTTACGATCAGGACAGTTAGCCAAGGTACTCCATGGATACAGCAGAGGCCCACCAGTGCCCTGACTATATCCTTTGTCCCTTACCAATTCAGTATAGGCTGGCCCCACTGCCATAACCTCCTTTTTTTCCCCCCAGAGGGGTTTTCTGGCCACCATGATGTTTTGTCTGTTTGTTGGCATGGCAGTGGTGATGTGCCAAGGAATCAGTCTCCCACTGCAGCCCAAACAAAGAAATGACATGACAGAACAGTCGGTGTCCAAATACTCCATCTCCTTCACTTCTCCGTGTGCCACTCTAAGGCCTCCAAGAGCTTCCCAGTGGGACTAGACTCTGTTATAACTTCCTTGATAACAAAACATCAAATCGGCTGCCTTCCCTTCTCTGTCTTACTTCGTCACTAGTGAGATCACTTCCCAAATAAACTACTTGCCATTGAATCTTTGTCCTGGAGTTCGTATCTGTGAGAATTCGAACTAAGGCTCTGGGGTCTTTAAGCCTTAACAGAGAAAAACACATTTGGAAGAAATAAAGACACACCCAGCGTTGCATAATTACTACTGCATTACTAATTATAATTAACTCCAGAAGCTCTATGCATCCATCAGCATCTTTGACTTCTTGTCACTTTGACTAAGAGACGTCAAGGGGAAATGACTTACCCTCAGGATTTAGGTATTCTGTGAAAATTATAGAGACTTCTTGGACTACCTGTGAAACACGATTTTATCTAGTCCTGATCTCTGCCCAGGATCCCTCATACTTGCCCTTTACTTTCTCCACTTACTTTCTGCCCCTAACTTTCAACCCTCAGGGCTTTGCCTGTAGATAAAGGAAGTAGGTAACAAGCCCACTGCCTTCCACCTCCTGCCTGCTCTATTGGGCTCTGTCCTTAGCTTCCCTGTTTGTCCAGCACTTGGCCTGGCCTCCTTCTTAGTTTCTGCCCTTTGGTCTGGGAACCCCACCTCTCAGATGCAGTGGGTTCTGATTTGATGGCTTGACTGCTCAGTTCATACTGGCTCTTCTTTGTGGATCACTATCTGGGTTTGGTGATCTCACACTTGGACCTTTCCCCAGGTAAGATTCTGGTCCTAACAACTGCTATTCTTGCTATCTTCCCAAGTGACCTGTGCCTTTTGGGAAGCACAATCAGACACTTCTAGGCAGCCTTCCCTTTCACCGCCAGTAACTTACTACATCTCAAGGAGAAGGTCTATTATGAATACTTTTTCAGACAAAACCAAATAAGAAAATAAGTGTGCATAAAGAACAAGAAAAAAGCTCCATATGCATTTTCAGAGTGCCTCAAGTATTCGATTCAATTCTAAGGAAGGCTAAGAGTTAACTGTAGCCCCTCAGTCCACCTCTCAATTGGAATGGCAACAATCACACTTCTGCCTGGGTCCTGAAAGGCAGATGTTGAAGACAGAGTTCTTCTCGCATGTGCAAATGTCTACTGTTTGTATTTAACTACTCGTCTGAAAATTGAGTAGGTAATTACTGGCAATAAGATGAATCTAAACATCAGACACCAGTATCTTTCCATTCAAAAACAGATTTATAGATTTACCTAATGCATCACCCTGTCTCCAGTTAAATTCATTAAGCAACATATGAAAGTATGACATTTGAGATAACACTAATCAAAACACTCAGCCCATATCTTTGATAACATGTATACCTGACTGTTTAAATGCAGCTTCCAATGTCCTTCATACAATTTGCCATTCTCATGTGTACCCATTATTCGCTTGTACCCAACAACTCAGTGATGGCTAACATTTTCCTTCATATTCAGAGAAAACTGTGTTCCTGCATGTAGCTTGCTGCTTCGAGGCAGTGTCTTAATTTCCATAGGCTTCCACTATGCCTCAACAGAAGGTGTTTAGAAGACTAGACTGGGAAGGACTGGTGAGAAGAAATGTATTCTGGATCAGTAATTCCTGGCAGGTTTGAACAGTTGCCTTAAGTTTACTTTCTGAGAGCGGTGATCTGGCTTTAGCCTAGGTGAATGATGTGTGAGGGGGTGAGTTTCAGGGGGACAGGAGATGTCCTGAGCCCTTTATATGACTCTTAGTTGAAATGTGGATGATTAACAAGCTACATAAATAACCTACAGCAACATTAAGAAAATCTCTGTTGTGCCCAGCAATTCTTTTAAAATTGTCTGAATCCACAAAGGCATGTCATTATTAGAGATTTTGCCAGCAGGAGTCTACTCTTGGGTCAAGTCATCCAGATTTTGTCAGTGGTGTCAGCAAAGGATATAACCTGAAGGATAAAATGAAGGTCATACATGATGGTGCTAGAGCAATGGCTTTTACTCAATGGGCACCCCCTCCCCCACTCCAGAACATGGATGGTTTGTAACCTGAATCAATGAGTCCTATTGTTAAAGCTGAATAATAATACCTCACCCAAATTGCGAAACTAAAAAACAAAAAAACTTTTTAAATGTTAAAGTATATATAATTAAAAATAATCCATGCAGGTGACTTATTAGCCCATGCATACAGTTCTTTGAACATCTGGCACGTAGCACTACTTTCGTATCATAAAATTTAGGAAAAATAGTTAATTTTGTGTGTCGCTATTTCATATGGTCCTACAGAGAGCATCCTTGCTCTGATTTTGCATTGTGACTGACCTTAGCCAAACTCTCTTGAATCCTAAAGATTTTATTGGTGGTCCTGCTGTTGCTATTGTACATCATTGCCACAACTCATTCATTCAGCAAATATTCATTAGGAGCCTACTCTGGGCCAAGCACTGGGCATACAAAGGTGAATAAGCATGGTCCCTGCCCTCTCCAGGCTTACACACATAATAGGAACAATAGGACTGACAGCCAATGGACACATAAAGGCATACATAATTGGAAACTACAGAATAGAATAAAATAGAAAACAACAGAGTGTTCCTCTAGAGAACAAAAATCAGACAAAGGAGGTAGTGTGATAAGCCACAGCTAGGTTAAAGTTAGGGCAAGCCTCTCTGATTGGGTGCCATGTCTGGTCCCAAACTAAACTACAGACTTTGTGAATCATGGGAGTAGACTCTGGAATGCAATTTCCAAGTGTGTTTTATTTCTGCCACTGATGCGCCCCCTGTGTGTCTCTTGTGTGTAAATCACTTTCCCCAAATTCTACTTCATTCCAGCACTGAAACATACCTAGGCTGACATCTTCATCCCTAGCTTTCCCCAGACAGGATGTAATACTCTGCTAACAAAGGCCAAAAGATAATAAAGGGTTGCCAAGTGGATTTTGGATTTCCCTGTAGTCTGGATTTTTCAGACCAAATGAATCAGTTGGACCTACAGGACCTCAATTAAGATGGGAGCGGGGGCTTCTTGCTGGCCACACATCCTAAACCACACACAGCGCTTCGGGTTCCAAGCTGTCAGTCTTGGTGACTCCCCTTTAGCAATATTTAACTACTTGTGATGTGAGATTCTGAAAGCTCTTGGAAAGTCTTATTCACTAATGGAAAAGCCTCTTACATATTTTATAAAACTAAACAAACATCAAAGTTAACACTCAAATGCAACTTGTTTTTTTCTACACTCTACAGAGCCTTGTCAGCATATAAATCCCTCCGGCAAGTTCTGTTCAAACAAACAGTGCAAGAGTCCTGAGTTATTAGGAGAAAAAAATAAGACGATAAGCTTCCTGAGGGCAAAGACTCAATTTTACGAATATCGTTTCCCCATTGTCCAGTGCCTGACAGCATATGGATGGGCAAGAAATGTTTAATTGTACTAATGGAGAAAAAAAAAAAAAAAAAAAAAAAAAAAACCTCAAGATAGTTAGCTACACACAAATAAATCAGCTTTTGTTGATTTTCCTTTAAATATGAGTAGTTATCTCTAAAGTTAAATTGTAACTGAAGATAAAATATCTTTATATATACAGATACAGAATTACATTATAAGTGTGTCCTAAAAACAAACTTCCTGTAACACTTTATAGACTCCCAAATTTTCAGAAGGGCATGCAGGCTTAAAGTACGTTATTATCAAAGATAATGATGATAGTAATTATAATAAGAGTGACCACTGATTAAGTGCTAACCATGTGCCCAGAACCGTGCTAGATTCTTCCCTACGCTCTTTCCTCTTTCCTTGATTCAGGAGGGTACTGCACTAGGGCGCCTCCTACATCAAAGAGGCTTCCTCTCATCACCATATGTAAAATAGCACCACAGTTTGGTCCTTCTCACTCCTTACGTTGCTTCATCACCCACCTGCTGATATTTTAATATTTATTTCTTCAGTTGTGTATTAGATCTAGCTCACCCACACCCACTAGAATGTAAGTTCCATGAGAACAGGAATCTAATAATTGTATTCACTTTCTTTAGCAATTAGTAAAAACTCAATAAATACTTGGTGAATGAATGAATATATGAATGATTTCATTCACCCCTTAAAACAAATCTGCAAAGTAGTACGTTTAGCCCCAAGGAACTGCACCTAATATTTAAGACCCGCGTTCTTCTTGGTATCCAACACTGTCAAATATTGACTAAACAGACAAAGTGAGGGAAAGCCATCCCTCCTTCACCCTCTCCCTCCTTCTCCTACCTTTCCTGGACAGAACCAAAGACTCCGGTTCTCTCTTCACTGGCACATTCTCAGAGGACGGCAATGAGCAAAGTCCACACAGATTAATAATTTCCCATGTTATTTTTATATAACTTATTTGCAAGCCAAGAAAGAAAGGTTATATCACTTGGAGTTTGGGAGCAGAGAGAGTCGAATTTATGAGCCATCTCTGAGTCACCTGAAGCATCACTGCAGTGTGGACATGGCCTCAGGCACGGACACCGGAATCAGAGAAGTTGATTTCTGTGAACTCACCGGGAGCTGATGACGGCACATCCAAGGTTAAGGTGATGGATTTTCCTATACCGCAGTCTTGCCCATTTATATCCAAGACCCTCCACCTCTGAGGTACCCTGTTGAATGACTCACTCCTGGCTACATTTGTGCCTCAAAAAATATTGGGTAGAGATTGTGCTCACTCTGGCTCCTGTTCCACAATGATCTCACTCCAGCTCCTGGTCCATAATGATGAGGTTCTGCCTGAATTATAACCTACAGCAGATTTTCAGTTACTTCTTTGAGAAGAAAAATGGACTTTTATCTTCCTTATATTTTAAATTTTATCTCCAGGTAAATACCACTTTTTCCCCAATATATTTTTATTTCATGAGTGTGATGGATGAAAACAGGAGCCAATGTTTTAATTGCTCTAATAAAATGAATCATCTGTCATGCGCATTTTACTCCATGCAAAGATTTTTTTTCTTAAATCTGTAAGTGCATTTCTGAGAGTTCTTAAATGCGAGCATATCTGAGCTTGCTAACTACATTTTCCATAGTAGGCTATTTAAAATGTATCTTTAAAGTAGATGACGTGTCTCAGGGGACTGGTAATGGGCTATGGAGTCACTCACTTTGAAGTCACCGGTTCAAATTTAGTCCAGACTCTGGGCAGTGGAAAAAAAAAAAAAAAAAAAAAAAACATCATAACTGACTGGCTTACTTTTGTTGAAACGGGTTATGGCTTCTCTCCAGTAGCTAGGCTAGGTATCCACATCACGAGCACCACCAGCATCTCACAGGCATTAAATGAGATCCTCCCAGTGATGAGGGAACAGAAAGAGATGTATCTCTGTACACAAGCACACACATGCACATGGTGAATGGACACACATGTATAAACACATGTGTGCACACATACACACATAAACACACACACACACACACAACACACATACATCCTGGCACAACTATTTTCACTGGATGCATCTATAAAAGATAGTAAGGAATCTATTTTAACCATTTACTTGACAACACTCAATTCAGTCCAAACTGCTCAACAACTTAAGAATATGTCTACAACCCTCTGAGGTCCTGCTCTTGCTGTGCAGGGTTTCTGCAAACAGAATGAGAGCAGCCGGCCTTGCTGTTCACTGTGATGAAATAGAAGATGGCATTAGTCTTCAGGGATGTCAATCTGGAAGCTTTTAGGAACACTAGCCTGCACTTAAAGATCAAAGATAACCGAGAGGACTCCTCAGAAATAATACCTTTCCTCAGAACCCAAGAGACTGAATGCCGTTCTTGGCCCCTGCTCTTCCCTCATCTCTTGCATCCAATATACCAGCATGGCCTGTGCGTCTACCCTCTTCATATACTCTGAATTCCTCGTTACTTCACAGCCACCACCACCACCTAGGCTGCCATCGTGACTACAACCTCCTCACTCTACCTGTCTGTGATTTTACTCCAAGTGTTCTCCACAATACTTCCAGAGTATCTCTCCAAAACACCACTCCCCTATTGAAAACCCTTCAGTGGCTCCCCACTGCTTCAGGATGAGGTCCATACGCTTTAGCACAGCCAGTAAGACCTCGATGGTTTCACCCCCGTGGCCTCCTTTCCTATATTCACATCACAGAAACCATACGCCCCAGCCATGTTGTTCCCGTAATGCTTCCAATGGCCAGATATGGATCACTGCCTTCTACCACGTTTCCCAGTCACTACTGAATTATCCTTCCTGACTTAGTGTAACTGTCATTTCTTCCGAGAAACATATCCTGACCCTTGCAAGTTCTGGGTTGGATGCCATTCTTACACTCCCATCATGTCCTCACCACACTATAGTGGAATCTATCTCCCTTAGGAGGAGTCGAGTCTTGTTCACTGTTGAATCCCTGGTCACTAATATGGTATCTAGAGTTCAATTCATTTTAATAAACAAATAAATGAGGTCATAATTTTAAGAATTCTCTCTCTTTCATGACTATATTTTCCTATCCTTTTTGCCCTACTCTATACCAACCTTATATTTTGATCAAATTCTATTTGTTGTTGTTATTGTTGTTATGGACCTCTCTGCGCTGTGTATAAAGCATTCCAAAATGTAGAAGGAACTGGAATCTCCAGTCAAAGCCAAAATTCAAAGGTAGGTTACAATGGAAAGTCAAACAATAGCCTTCTCAGGAGGGCTTTTATTGACTTTTTTTAAAGTCTATTTATTTATTTTGAGAGAGAGAGAGAGAGAGAGAGAGAGAGAGAGAGAAAACGCACGCATGGAGAAAGGGAAGAGAGAGGAAGAATCCCAAGCAGTGTCCACACTGCCAGTGCAGAACCTGATCTTGGGTTTGAACCCAGGAACAGTGAGGTCATGACCTGAGCCAAAATCAAGAGTCAATGCTTAACAGACTGAGCCACCCAGGAGCTTCTTACTTACATTTTTTAAAAAGACAGTTTACCCTGTGCTTGAAGAGTCTTAGGCATGATCTTACCTGAAGACGATGGAATGGATTTGATCAGCAGTTGTCACAAACAAATCTGAGCAAAGTTTGAAATGAAGGTGAAGTGTCTGGAATGATTCCTTACATGACTATATCTCTGCCTCTCTGGACTTTACAGAGAAGGAAAAGAAGGGATGGAGAGATAAGAAGACTATAGGATATATTTTTGAAAGCACAGTGTAAGAGGTACATGCAGAGGACTGGAAGTAGAAATTAAGTACTAAAGGAGATCAAGAAAAAAAGTGGGAAGCAAGGAGAGAGTAAGGCAACAAGAGGAGGAAAAAGTCAATGACAGGGAGCTAGGTAGGATCCAAAGGAAAAGAAGAGTAAAAATCAAAAGAGATGCATAGATAAATCAGAGATAAAGTGAAAAAGAACAGTCAAGAAGAAGAAAAGAGAGGGCAAAATGTAATATAATAATGTGCATATAGTAGGATCCTTATTTTGACAGTTGAATAAATAGATGAACGAATAGAAGTTGAGAAAAGTTAAATAATATCCAAAACTATGATTGCTGATTTCTCTGATTTCAGTCTATCATGTTATGCATTCACTATACCCCTGAAATGCTGGACTGGCCCAGTCAACAGAGGTCAAAACCCTGCTTTATATTAATAGTGGCAACATAAAGTGATTATGTCTGATTGCTGATATCATTCAGTCAATTATTCATTTATTTAACCAACAAATACTAAGCACTCTCAGTGACCAGACACTGTATTAGGTGTTAAGAATCAGACTGTGAGCCACATCACCTATGCTCCAAGGAGACTGCAAAAGAAAACATTAAATCTCTTTTTCCAATTGGAAAGAATCTTCTACTTTGTATTGCACAGTCTACATAATCTGTGAAAAAAGAAATATCCAAATCAAAAGGAATAGTATGGCTTGGCCAAAAGCCACAGGAAACGGGGGCATTTTTCTCAATAGAATTAGATGACATTATGACATGTGCCCATTTAGAATGGAACTGCAAATCATAAAAATGCCAAAAACGTGGAGAAGAAAAACATTAAAGGAGCTAACAGTAGAATATTAAAGACAGACATAATTAAAGAGACAAAGGCATAATAAATACAGGGTACTTTAAATTCTCTTTGTCATAGGGCTCTACTGCAGTTTGACTCTCAATCCCATTAAAGTCATTCTAAATTGATTCCCTCGGTATAATGAGCCCCTCTTGATAACACCAAAACACTTGGGCTCTCAAGAGCTCCTTCAGGGCTGCCCTGCGGAGCCTGCACTAGCCAGAGATTCGTGCAGGGAAGGACAGAATCACAAACCCACGGCCAGCTTTTCCTCCCTGGATGTTCAGAAGAGGAGTGAACAGCTTCCCTTTGCTGTTCAGGAGCCAAGAGAGCAAAGACGGAGGTGCCTACTATGTGTGTGAGGTTCCCTGGTTATGGATGTCTTCAACTTTAAGAGTTGTGGTATTACATCACAGGTTTCTTACATCAAATACCCTTACTATTTTATATTGGAGCTACAACTGGCATCATCACATTTAACTCGAATAAAAGGGAGGCTTTATATACATTTTCTCACTGAGGTCATCTTTCCTCAGGGAAATTCTAAATAGAGAGAAGCTTAGAATGAGAACAGAGGGATTCCCCATAGATTTTACAATCAACACTGCCCTCCTCCACCATACAAAATGCGAGCAAATTTGAGGGACACGCAATATAAGTCAGTGGGACATCCAAGAAGCCCAAATTATTACATTATCATTTTCCTGGACCCCGTTAACCTTGAGAGAACGAGAAAGGTCACCTGGTTGCACGGCTAAATAAATAGCTTTCAACTATTTCTCTACAAATGTAGCACCAACAGCTCTTACAGCCACGCTCAATTATTTTTTTTCTGGTTTTAATCACTAAAGGTATTTGCATGAAAACAAGATCTTTGTTTTCTAAGGATGGATGCACTTGCTACTTACTGCTGCTGCTTCTACACCTTGGTGACATCAGAGCTCCTGCTAAGGAGCTAATTTTAATATCACAAAGGATTGTGATTTCAAGTGGAAGCAGCTACCCTCTTATGAAACAAAGACCCTGCTTTCAAGCCATTGTTTCTGATAATAAAATGCAAGACAAGCTAAATATCTAAAATGTAAAGTAGATGATTTATCTGAAAAATAGATACCAACATTGTCTATGACTCGTTAAAGCTGCAGGAAAAAGTTAGGACGAAGAATAAAAAAAAAAAAAAACGAGAAATGAACTTTCAAACGTTAACATGCTTTTTCACCACCTTTGCCCTGTTGTTTGCCTACCAACATGGGACAATTATATTCTTACTATTTTATTATACTATCCTCGTTTCACTGTGTGAGATCAGTCTAAAAATAGGTTTTGAAACAGCGTATTTTATCTAGACATTACCTCCTTTTTGCAAATCTAAAGCCACTTATAATATTTTCTACTGTTCCATTATCCCTATGTAATTTAGCATTTTGCTCACATTTTGTTATTTATATTATCACAATTAAGAATCAGT
Organism: Acinonyx jubatus; assembly: GCF_027475565.1. NCBI lineage: Eukaryota > Metazoa > Chordata > Mammalia > Carnivora > Felidae > Acinonyx > Acinonyx jubatus. The sequence goes on along the minus strand of NC_069395.1, from coordinate 14,629,000 downwards.
TTTCAGTGATTTTAGGCCCAGCAGTGTGCACATATGAGTATACCCCTAATCACTCTACTTATAAGAGATAAGTAGAAATATTCCTTCGTACAGCATGAAATAAATTTCTGGATCTCATAAACCCTAAGGTATTGGACAAGTAAGAAAAATATAAATGGATTTAGAATACATTTCAACATATTTATATAATTTATAAACAACCATTAAGAGAATCTGGGTGGGTTGAGCATGAGAGCTCAGCTCAGGTCATGACCTTGTGGTTTGGTTCGTTAAGTTCAAGCCCCACGTCGGGCTCACTGCTGTAAGCAGGGAACCTGGAGGCCACTTTGGATCCTCTGTCCCCTTCTCTCTCTGCCCCTCCCCTGCTTGTGCTTTCTCAAAAATAAATTAAAAACGTTAAAAAAAGAGAGAGAGAATCTGGGTGATAGCCAGTCTTCGAAGCAGATTTCAAAAAAGATGACCAAGCATGGACCCTCACGTTTGCATGACTCATGCAACCCATGAACCCCGAGCTGGAGCTAGTGTGCCATTTCTTCTTATTCTGGATTGTACTCAAATAATCACACATGGCACAGTCTATGACCCATGATTATTTGTGACTCTTATGGTTGGGTACAGAATGTTTCAGAAAAGAGAAGACTATGAACCTGACTCTTATGTGAACTATTCAGTTTTGCCTTCTCTTGACCACAGAGCCCCAGTTACCTCCATGAGAATGCCCAGCCCTTGGATAAAGGAAAGACTGGGGAAAACACAAGAGCTGCAACTGAATTCACGCCTCATCGTTATTAAAAGAAAGCAGGCTCAAATGCACTTGCCATATCAACAGCACAGTTTAGATGTATATAAAGATATTAGTTATTATGTGTAAAGTTTTTAATGATGATTAAATCAAACGAGCCCCTGCTGTGCACTTAAATGCCAGGAACTGTGCTCCTGGCTTTACATACATTATCTCATCCTTAACTAACTTTGCACGGTATTCTCATCTCTGTTCTGAAGATAATGCGACTGAGGCCTAGAAGGGTAGACCTGCCCAAATTCACACAGCAAAGTGGGGGCACACTGGGATTCAGGCCAGCCCAGGTCTACTTTTCTTCCCATCCCAAGTAGTGAAAATCTTAACTACTCAAACTCTTGAAAAATATCTCGTATTTTACCAACACTCTAAAGACTGGCTTGAAGTTTTTTAGGTTCATTTACTCACTCAGCAAACAACAGTTGAATAGCTACTCTGTGACGATTCATGCTTTGTAAGAGAAAAAATTTGGTTTTAAAAACAGGAGTGGTTGGAAATCTTGGATCAAGCCTCCTTCCTAGCTCCTGTGGTCCCACTGAGGCAGACTACTCACTTCTACTTCCTTCTTCTGTACCATGAAAAGATTAGACAAGATCATTTCCATGTTTTCTCCCAACGGGGTGATACCTCTTCATGTCTCTGATCTAATACCCATATGATACCTACAGTCATTCTGTAGCAAGTATGGCAATATTAAGCTATTGTAATTCACAAATAACATTCCATGGAAATGTGAGTCAAACAATCACTTCATTACATGAGCCTAATCTCTTCCATATACCTTTGCCTGTACGCAAGTTTATTCACAGCCACAATGTGCTAAGTTGATTGTTTTGGTGTTACCTAGATGCTGACAAATGTTTGCTTCCTGATATGTAAGTGAAGAGTTATTATACTAGTCTGCTGGGGCTGTTGCGACAAAGTAGCACAGACAGGGTGGCTTAAACACAGAAATTCATTGTCTCACAATTCTGGAGATGAGGAGTCCAAAATCAAAATGTCACCAAGGTTGGTTGCTTTGCAGGGCTGTGAGGGGGAATCTGTTCCATTCTTCTCCCTGGCTTCCGGTGGTTTGGAGGTCCCTAGCTTATGGCAATGAAAACCAATCTTCTCATGGCATTCCCTCAGTGTTTCTCGCCACGTCCAAATTTTCCCCTTTTATAGAAGGGACACCAGTCAAATTGGATGAAGACCCACCCTAATGACCTCATCTCATCTCGACCATCTGCAAAGACTCTGTTTCTAATTAAGGTCACATTCTGAGGTACTGCAAGTGAGAACTTCAGCATTTGGGCGAGGGGCGCAAACTCAACCTGTAACAGTTATCTTTTATAGATTTTTTATTTCTTTAGATGTTTCATAAATTTTAAAAGCTTAGTTGCCTCTTGCTGTATTAATTCCAAATGAAGGACCATGTAGAGACATTTCACTGGAAAGTCACAGAGGAGAAGGATACAGCTTCTGGGTTAGGGATGGCGGAAGCTGAGCAAAGTACTCAAGTCACGTGGTGAGGGTCTCTGGACTCTGTTCCTACTTCGTGGAGATTCATGTGGAGCAAAATTCCAGCCTGGAGAGTGCCACACCACGCACATGTCAAAGGCAGATATACCTTGCCATTCAATCAGAGACAATTCTGTTCCCATGTACCAGAATGAACCATGCTGTGTCATGTGGGATGGCAGCCTCAATGAGATATATCTTGATTTAATAGAGAAATAAAAGCAATATAAGGTCATAAGCTAAGACCATCATAAAGTACATGCAGGCACCCTATACTTTAATACTCCCCAGCTGCTTTTTAACTCTGAGTGAAACAATTTGCCTAATGTCTACAGAAATGGCTCAATTAATTTCCTCCCTTAAATAATATCAACCTGTCCCCTATAATATGTCTAGTAGAAGTGTTTTTCATCTCCTCTGTTCTTTTTCTGTGTTGGAACTCTAAAGGCATAAAGATGGAAATAGTGCTGATTTCTGAATGACAGGAATCTCCCACAGAAATAAAGAACATTCATACTTGATCACTATGTTTAGAGACTCTTTGCAAAGACCAAGCACCAGTGTCTGAAAATGAACCGAGTGGATGATACCAAACTGCTCCAGGTGGTAAAAAGCAGTATCAGCACCTCCCTGTGCTCCCTGTGCTCATTACTAATTCCTTCCTTCAATTAAAAAAAAAAAATGAGCCCCTACTATGCCTCAGGTTCACTGTTCTAAGCAGAGGGCAATGATTTTAAAGAGAATGGTCAATGGAGATCCCATTGCAAAGGCAACATTTGAGAAAGCTTGAATTATGAAAGGAGTTCATCACAAGGATATATTTCAAGTAGAAGAAACAGCCAATGCCAAGGCCCTGTGCCAGGAGCAAGTCTGGTAAGCTCAAAGGATGGCAAGGAGGCCATAGTGGGTGGAGCAGAAGCATACTGGTGGGGCAGGGTGGTAAGAGAACAGGAGAAGGAGGAGATAGAGGCCAGCTCAGGGCAGGCCTTCTTGGACGTCAAAAATTCTCTGACTAGAGAAAACTGGAGAGCTGTAACAGCATTTTGAACAGAGTGAATAACCACACTTATGTTTTAAAATGCTTTACTTCAGAAAAGTCACCTGCTCAACAAAAGTAAATAACTAAGCACTGATAGAGAAGCACATTTCTTCACAAGGAATCTCGATTAGAAACAAGCCAAGCCCAAATCTCCAGCTGTTAATGAGCTTAATGTATATGTAGATGTAGACGTAGATGTAGACGTAGACGTAGATGTAGACGTAGACGTAGATGTAGACGTAGATCTATACATCCACCAGTGTTCATCACAAGTGCACTCTATATTTTTAAAGAGATGAAGATTATACACATTGCTCATTATTCAATTTAAGGCAGATTGTTCCCTAAAGTTATATGAGCTTGAAGAAGCCTCAGATTCTATTTCCTATTCTTTAAAATTAAGAAGTTGGTATCAATATAATATTATCTATAAAATTATACATATATAGTATTTGTATCTGTGATAGCCAGCCTCCTTGAGAGCCTGTGATGACCCTTGTCTTCTGATAGTCACATCTTTGTGTAAGCAGTGAACAGCGAATCCGGTCTGGCCAGTGTGACCACTTCAATATGGCTGAAGTGATGGGGTGTGATTTCCAAGAGCAGGTCATAAAAGACACTGAAGCTTCTGCCTCGTTCTTGAGAATCACTTGCTCCAGGGGAGGCCAGCCACCAGGCCATGAGGACGGACCCATATGGAGAGGAAGAAACTCTCCAGCTGTACAAGCGGTCACCTCGGAAGCGGATCCTCCAACCCCATCCAAGCCTTCCTTTGACTGGCAGCTCTGGCCAACATCCAACTGCCAGGGACAGGCAACCTCAGCAGTGACCCTGAGTCAGAATTTCCCAACAAAGCTGCTCCTAAATTGTCAAACCATAGAAACCAGAACAAGGAATAAGTCCTCATTATTGTTCGAAAGCACAAAGTTTTGGGGTTAACTCATTACTCACTCACGGATAACCGCCCTATTTTCTAATATTCAAACGTTCTGGTAATCATCAGTTAGCTACTATTCACAACAATTTCTTTTCTTTTTTAATTTTTTTTAACGTTTATTTATTTATTTTTGAGACAGAGAGCGACAGAGCATGAATGGGGGAGGGGCAGAGAGAGAGGGAGACACAGAATCGGAAGCAGGCTCCAGGCTCCAAGCCATCAGCCCAGAGCCCGACGCGGGGCTCGAATTCACGGACCGCGAGATCGTGACCTGAGCTGAAGTTGGACACTCAACCGACTGAGCCACCCAGGCGCCCCAACAATTTTTTTTTCAATCAAACATTCTTTTGAATTTCTGAACTCAACGCAAAATCAGTAACAAGATTACAACTAGATAAAACTATGTTGGAAGTTTACAAAAACATATAATAAAAACTTCCATTTGACTAAAATACCAAAACTAAAAACATGAGTACATTTGGAGCACTGAATGTTGAAGGATGCATGGACTTTGGAGGCAGAAAAAGAAATGGTTATGAATAATGGCTCTGCCACCTACTAGCTTGAGCAAATTAACTTAAGCTAATCAAGCCTCAGTTTCTCAATCTTCAAATTAATGCTTAGCTTACATGGTTGAGAAGATTAAGTAAGGTAATGTGTACAAATAATTTTTTTCAACAAACATCAGTTTCTCTTTTAGTAAAACAAATCTGGGCTATGTTTGTTTTGAAAAGGCAAACACTATAATAATAATAAAAAATTAATTCGTGTATATGTTTTATTTACTTTTCTCATGGCTAATATCAACACTAATATTAGGGTTGTTTCAAGTCCAACATTAAGCTAACCAATACTGAGAGTATTTATAATCAGTAATTCACTTGTTACTAGTCACTGCAATGTCATTTAAATTTGGGGAAGGGGAAATATCCAAATAAATACTTTGCAGGATCAGATCAGTTACTGTATTTGATCAGATTTGAGATTCAATTTTACTCTGATGATTTCCATCATAAAAGTAACTTCAAAGACTAGATAACATATGCGTCGTTGGACCAAACATTGTTGGACCAAAACAATGAAAAATTGGAAGTCATTATCAATTCCAATAACACAATTAATTGAATTATAACATCTGATTTGGAAATATGGCTTAACTCACAATGAATAGTCACAATTATCTTATTAATCATAATCTCATGAATGAATAAAGCATGAGGGTTTAAAAGAAAAAAGAAATTAATACTAAATCTTGGCTTGATATCCATGATATTTACCAATGTCCTGTGTAATTAACCACAGTCTGTGGAACCAGCACTGGAATAAGCACTGAACGCAGAAAATCTCCAGTAGAAGCTGCTCCCAAAGAGCTTAATATCTATTCTGTCTCTTTAGTAATTTGTACAAAGTGGAAGCATTGTATGGTGAGGTATGTTTTAGCCAGTTTATTTACCCTGCCTGTCTGCACAAGTTGTAGAGCATTTTTATTTAAAAATAAAGCAGACTAGGGGCGCCTGGATGGCTCAGTAGGTTAAGCATCTGACGTTGGCTCAGGTCGTGCTTTCGCGGTTCGTGGGTTCGAGCCCCGCATCTGGCTCTGTTGCTGACGGCTCAGAGCGTGGAGTCTGCTTCAGATTCTGTGTCTCCCTCTCTCTCTGACCCTCCCCTGCGCATGCTCTCTGTCTCTTTCTCTCTCTGTGTCTCAAAAATAAACATTAAAAAAATAAAAAAATAAATAAAGCAGACTAGATTACTGACTAAATCTACATCAAGATAAATAGTACCCAATCCAAGATTTACCCAAATACAGTAAATCATGGGTACATATAAACTAATGCTCTAAAAGGAAACAGACTGTGCTGGTTCATAAATTAATCTTTTTAACTATGAATTGATTTGTTCCAAAAAACTTTTTATTCTCATGACTGATGCTGTCTGACAATTTAGATATAGTGCCTGTGAAGTGAGAACAATATTTTGGTATCTAGCTGTCATCATAAATAGTACCTCACTTTACTGAACTAAAAATAGCAAAAGGGATTCTGGATTTTTTACCACCAAGGATACCTGATACCTTATATAGCTTTACCCCATGAATCTTATTATTTTGTTTGATAAACTGTATTTAGTTAATAATAATGGTTTTATTTTTATTAACAAAAAGGCTATGTTATTGCCAGTCAGAATTTGTAGTTTTTGTAAGATAACGCAATCTTGTTAGAAAAAAAGGGGGGGGGTATGTAATCTCAACCAAATGCAAAAACAAAAGGATGGCTCAGTTAGCTTATGCACATTATGCTTTTAGGTCTTATTTTCATTAGACTTTTACAAATCCTGAAAATCAGGGGCTCTGTCGGTTGGGCATCCAACTTCAGCTCAGGATATATGGATTCAAGCCTCAGGTCGGGCTCTGTGCTGACAGCTCAGAGCCTGGAACCTGCTTCAGATTCTGTGTCTCCCTCTCTCTCTACCCCTCCTCCAGCCGTGCTCTGTCTGTCTCTCTCTCTCAAAAATAAATAAACATTTAAAAAAATCCTGAAAATCAGTTTTCCTTTACTACTTCCCTCAAAGATCCTAAATTGAGAACTATTCAGTCCCAGCTACCTTCTTTCAAAGAAGATCGAGGCCATAAAGTTTCTATGATTAGTATAAGGACTTAAGAGTGGCATAAGCAGGACTGGAAATTGAATTTTAAACTCAAGACTGGTGCCTCTGCCCCACTAAACTGAAATCGCTGTGGGTTTGCACAGAACAACCTACTCCATCAGTCAAATCAATAAAAAAATTCTATTCCAGTTGTTTGGCATTCACAGATAAGCCCTCAAAAGTAACAGGAAACTCTTAGGACTTCAGCAAGGCTAAGGAGATGGGGCAGCATGGAAAAGACTTGTTTTGTAATGGTTTCCTTCTCTAAGTGTCAATGCCAACCAAAGAGGAAGGTCTGCTGTTTATCACATGTAATTCGAAAGATATCCTGACATCTGCCATATCCTAAATTCCCATTCAATGTATTATATGGTTACATTAGGGTTGGTTTTATTTTTATTTATTTTTTTTTAATTTTTTTTAACATTTATTTTTGAGACAGAGAGAGACAGAGCATGAACGGGGGAGGGGCAGAGAGAGAGGGAGACACAGAATCGGAAGCAGGGTCCAGGCTCCGAGCCATCAGCCCAGAGCCTGATGCGGGGCTCAAACTCATGCACCCCGAGATCGTGACCTGAGTTGAAGTCGGACGCTTAACCGACTGAGCCACCCAGGTGCCCCTAGGGTTGGTTTTAAATGGTTCTTTGACCATTAGAAACAAAATGCTAATAAAAGGTCCAAACCATAACTTTTCTACATCAAAGTACCTTCTTTTTTTCTATATATTTCTAAGTCAAGTATATAGGGAAAGTACTTACTTTGAACTCGTCAATTTTAGACTCAGTAAATTATTATGTAAATCACGGTGGTCTTTATTGATGTATATTTTATCCCCAAATAGGTCATAATTTGTTTTCAACAGAGCCACAAAAATTAATAATTAGGGGTAGAATTCATTCAATCTTAAACCCCGGAGACTACTGTTTCACTCACATAGCTGGTCCAGTTTGAATTGGAATGGCTTTGAAGCCACAGAATTAAGTCCTTTTGGTTTATTACCATATATTTACTTTATACTACAGTACAATGTAGAAAAATAAACACATGTTTAATATTTGGCATAATTTACTGTGGTAAGAAAAAATGATAAATTTTATTTTAAAACACGTTAAAACATAAAATACAACGAAATAACAATTAATTTGGTAGTATAAATACCCACAGTTTTATTTAACATTATTGGTCATATACTTAACTGAGTAATTGATTTACACAACTTAAATTATTCTATTAATAATATCATTGATAATTTAGTTCATTCATTTTAAAACTAAAATACATACACAACTTCAATAAGACTCACTGTATATATGGAGCCAATATTGCACTGTAGTTACTTTGGAACTAGCTTAATATAACTATGACTGATTTTAACTATTTAGTAAACTAAACTATTTTTAAAGTAATATTTTAATTTACTGTGTTATTTTATTTCTTGTCATCAATGATGAAGGCTAGCTTCCTCACCAAGTACTTGATAAATCTTATCACTAGTCTTTAAATGTCTTGAATAATCCATCAAAATTTTTCTTTGGATCTTTAAAAGGACTAGAGTGAGTTCAGAGATGACAGAGATTAAATTCACAGGATACTCACAAAAGGAGCAAAAGTGGTATTTCATGATCTGTTATACAGTGTTCTGATGTAGTAGAATGTCCCAACATCTCAACACGCTAAGACTTGTTGACTACTGACTTCTCAATCCCTCTGAAAACGAGGGGGGATAGTTGAGAGAGACACACACAGAGAGGCAGAGAGACAGAGACAGAGACAGACAGCCTTTATCATACAGTCTCAATCTAAAATTTTTAAGACATTTTTCCATGCTACCAAGTAATTGCTAATTCAATAACTTGTTTCTCTTTCCAAAGGAAGAAGATAAATTAAGCCAATGGCATTTTCATAACAAACTTTGGAACGTTGCTATTGTGCTATTGAATAATTCAAGGACATTATCTTTATCTTCAGCTCAGTGCCTGAAAGTATCAGCACTTATAAGTATTATTGTAAAAAAAAAAATCGTGACTTCCTTTTAAAGGATTAGGGAGTGAAAAACTTCAGTTTTGTAAATATCTTTATCGAGGCAGTCTCCATTAAACTTTTCCCCTTCCTGGTCCATCCTTCGGCAATTTTCTTTGACAAAACCTGAGGTTTTTAAACCTACCAAAGAAGTTTTTACTTGGACATCTTTCTTTCCTTCCTTTCTTCCTTCCTTCCTTTTTTTTCTTCTCTCCTTCCTCCCTTCTTTTCTTTATTCCTTTCTTCCCTCAGATGTCCATTCAATGGACTGAGCCTTTTCTACGTGCCAAACCCTGTCCTAGGTGCTCAGGAGGAGTCAAGGGCAAAAAAGAAAAACAAGCCCCAACCTGACCATGGGATCAAGGTGGGGACAAATGCACTGGAAGACAAGGATGTTAAGTGACCCCACAGTGTGTCCAAGAGAGGAACCATGACACAGCAAGAATGATCTACCAAGGGGAATCAAAAAACTCAGATCTTCTGCCCCTGCATCCAGTCCTACATCACACTCTATTTCACCTTTAACACATGGTTGCTCCAACATGGCCTGAAGGAACTAGACACTTAGACAAAACAGCTACAACCCCAAAACCACAAACCCAGGGTAGCAGACATTAAAATCTTCACCACCACAAGTCATTCAGACTCTTTAACTCCTTTGAGCCTAACTGCTTCAGTGTAACATGGGCAAGGTTAAGTCTTATTGCCTGCATTTTGTAGATGAGTACCTTGAAATTCAGTTTCAAAGGGGTTGTTCAAGGTTACAAGGCTAAATAGCAAAGCTGTTTTAAATACAGACCTCTGATTCCAATGCAATGCTTTTCCCATATACTATATTATTTCTCCACAGTCAGAATATAATATCCTCAGTGTAAGGAGAGAACAGATGAGTCCGAACCCTTGCTTCCAGTGACCGCTCTAGAATATCTGCACAATGGGATGGATCATGGATGGCAACTGGTAGGGAAAAAAAGATTTTCCTGAGGTTGCAAGGGAAACACACTGAATTTCCTTCGATTGTCTGCAGTCTCTGGCTGGTGCTACCAGTGACTGTCAGAACTCCTGGAGTGGGGAGTAGGGACACAGGGAAGACCAGTACAGATAAAGAATTAACCCCCTGAGACAGCACAGATATCTAGGACAAGCTGGTGTGTCAAATCCCACCTCAACTGCCGCTTCTAAAGATTTTACAAATCTTATTTTATTCGTTAGGGACAGAGGTGTCTGGCTGGCTCAGTCTATACAGCATGTGACTCTCGATCTCGGGGTTGTGAGTTTGAGCCCCACGTTGGGGCTCTTAATAAAGTCTTAAAAATATAAAGAAATCAAGGACAATGACCCTGGATTTACACTTAAGTCCACACCTCCAAGGTTCTGCACTGTGAGTGAGTTGAAACAAATCCCACTTCCTTCTGAGCAAAGTAACTGATGGAAAGAGACCAGTCTTCCCCAACTAACTGCTGTATCTTCCCACCAGACACCAGGAATATTTTGCAGGATTTAGAAACTCAAGAAACAACTTCATAAATTGTGACCAAAGACTTTAGTGCCTAGGTTTCCACGTCCCTTGACGCAAACAGATTTGGGAGGATTATCCTGCAGATGTCCAAACTTTTATCTGCAAGCAGTTAAAACATCCTCATTCTTCATAGCCAGAAAAATACTTTATGTCTCAACATGCTACATGCATTTCCAACTCTGTAATTTCACCGTGCTTCCTTGTCACTAAAATACTTCCTGCTCCAGTCAATCTGATATAAATGCTACCTGTTTAAGACTGAGCATTACCTCCCCCTGCCGCTCTCAGAGCACCTACCATAATGCAGGACTCACAGTGGCAAGCTGTGTATGGCTGACTTGTTCTTTTAAGGTATGATCCCGAAGATCGCTCTTTAAAATTCAATCCATAGGATGGTAGATAACGGACCCCTTCACTGAAACGGGCCCAGAGCAGATGCAAATCCTTTCATGATGAAGTCACCGGTTTCCAGGCTTTTAAAACTCTCAAATCCAAAATATCCAAAGACCAGCCCCAAGCGACTCAGGCTCATTATTTTACTTGACTTGAAAAGTCAACAAATAAAAATGGCAGGCCATAAGCAAATGTAAATTCCCCATTGCTTCCCGATGCTCTGCTAGTACAGCAGTTCACGGTCTATTGTTGAGCGTGTCTGGCATGAATACTTGTGGTCTGAAAGTTGTTGAAGGAATACTTGGAGTAGCAGACCCCTACTATATGCATGCATCTCATGAGCATATCCCATTGAGTATGGTTTTCCAATTTTAAATTGCCCTAACTTCCACTCACTCAGAGCATAAACATCAGACCAACCATGGGGATTTTTTTATTTATAGGGTACCAAATGAAGAGATTTCACTGCAGGGGGAAACACCAGCACATCAGAAGAGCAGAGATGATCCCAGCCAGCCCAAAATGAGAGGGGCAGATGTAGTCATTAACACAGTTTCCGATGAATAAACATACCCTTTTGTATTATTTTGATGTTTGCCTATTCTTGCATGCTGTGTCTCTTTGGCGAAGGAGAGCCAATATCTGTATCTCAAAATGACTGTTAATCACATTTTTGAGAAACATATTTTAGCAAAGGATGAAAACACTCACAAATGCAGCTGGAAAGCCAAAAAAAAAAAAAAAAGGAGTGAGAGAGAGAGAGAGAGAGAGAGAGAGAGAGAGACTGAGAGAGAGAGAAAACCAGCCACCCCTGAAGCCAAAACAACTCAGTGTGGGAACAGTGTCATGTTGACGCATCTCTGAAGCCTGACTGATTTGTAAAATCATCAGAAACGAGGCGGCTGGCTCTGATTACCATTGTGATTTGGGGGTGTATTTATCCTTCGATATAAAATCTGTTCTGATGAATTCTCCAACATATATGCCACCCGTCAGGCAATGAGCTAACACTGATCTTCATAAAGAACTGAGCATTGTCAAAGGTTATGTTTTCCTTCAAAGGTACAGAATGAAAGGAGGAGATATCACCTCCCACCAAATTTTGCCCTGTGAAAAGCAGCCATTGAATGACTGTCTGAAGAGGCCAAGAGAGTTCGGATAAAATGGGCAAGGACCGGAGAAACAATGACCTTGGTTGGAACATTATGGGAAATAAGGATAAGCTAGGTGTGCCGTAGAGTCAGGGAGGCTGAGGCAGAGAAAGAGAAGACAAGAAAATCTGATTCTCTCTCTTTGATGTCAGCCCCTTACCTCCTTACCCTTCCCTTAAGACAGATCTGAAAATGCCTTTGATCGCTGGTCAACAGGCTTCAGCACCAATCGGCTAAAATATTCACAGGCAACAGCCTGCAAATTCCAAGCCTAATGATATTAAATCATTAGATATACTCATGATTCCAACGTTACCCACCACGCACCACCAACTCCATGTGATCTGCTTACTATGCAAATATCTACATACGTGCAAAGTCTTATTATTATAAATAACTCATTTCCCAGCTGCATATGTACTCTACAGAGAAAATGACACATTGCCTGACTATGACTAAAAGAAGCCAAATGAAAGTGATGTAAAAGGCTGGCCTCCAAACCTGTTTTTCCTGCTTTTAGGTTTTATTTGGAACATTAAAGGAAGTCCCAACTGAAATGAGAGTTCTTTAGCACTCGGCAAACAGGTTCACGGGTGGGCGCTACAATACCAGAAGGCAAGCCTGGTCTTCTTAGAGCCTATCTGAGTGGTGACTTGAAAACACAAGACAAAACAAAACAAAAGAAACCCTGTGAAATGAACTGACACTTTTCATTGGTTCTGGAGGGAACAGAAGCTGCGAGAACCTAAACTCTTGGGTACAACCTGGTTCTTGACCCCTCACGTTAGTTAGTTAGTTGAGAGATTGCTCTCTCCTCTTTCCTTGCTTTGGGGTTGGTTTCTATTTTGGAAAAGAGATAAGATTTCCTACACACACACACACACACACACACACACACACACACCCCACATGCACTTGCACATGCCACCCTGATCCCCTACAAAAAGCCCCTCACTTGGGGATACTTCACATTTAGATGTTAATCTAAATTCTCCAGGGAATTCCTCTGTGGTCCCTGACTGCCCACCTTCAAGCCATAATTGTCTTCTTTCTCTTGTCCCAATTTGAATGCTAATTGCTGAGCACCTGCTTCATTTGGACTATTCTCATGTCTGACCCTGACTCCTTTTTTTTTTTTTTTTTGTATTCAGCCTTGTTCTAACTTCCTCTTGCTCTGGCTTCCTGCTCCCTTTGCAGGATTTACTGATTACTACTAGAAGACCATCACCGGAACCAGGCACCTATCCAGGTTTTGAGGGACCTGTAAGTTATCCATCAGAGAGGGACTCTCTTTAATGAGAATAATCCAAAATATAAACATGAAATAAAAAACAAAGCTTTGGAAGGGACCCAAGCAAGGGAGATGACCCAGTGTGTAAATTTCTCAGTTTCTCAGTAAACCTGCCCCTAACTACAAGTCCATAATTCTGGTGGATTGCCACTGATTTTTTTTTTTTGACCATTCTTCTGAGAAGCCCACCTCCTTCCATAATACTTAAGACTCTGTTTTCCTTTATAATTGGAGAACTTAATAAAACATACAAGTGTTTATGCCCACAAGAAGCATACAATCAATAGCTGCTGATGGAAATAATAAAAGTGATAAGATGGACTCATAGAGGCGTCAAACCACCAACGCATCAAATTAAGGAAAAAGAAGCTCCTGGACCCAGTTCGTCATCTTGGAAACAGTTACTGCTGCACAGGTAACTTGACAACAGTTGAAGCAGCTCTCAACCTGACAGCATTAGAAAAATCCTGTTTTATAAAGAAGACGTGGTGTATATATACAACGGAGTATTACTTGGCAATCAAAAAAAGTGAAATCTTGTCATTTACAGCAATGCGGATGGAACTAGAGGGTATTATGCTAAGTGAAATTTGTCGGTCAGGGAAAGACAAGTATCATGTGACTTCACTCATATGTGGAATTTAAGAAACAAAAGAGATGAACATAAGGGAAAGGAAGCAAAAATTAGATAAAAACAGGGAGGGGGATGAAACATAAGAGACTCTTAAAGACAGAGAACTAACTGAGGGCTGTTGGGGGGAATGTGGAGGGGGATGGGCTAAAGGGGCAAGGGGCATTGAGGAAGACACTTGTTGGGATGAGCACTGGGTATTATATGTAGGGGACGAATCCCTGGATTCTACTCTTGAAATCATTATCGCACTATAAGCTAACTGACTTGGATGTGAATTAAACAATAAAAATAATTAAAAAAAATTTTTTTTAACTAAAAAAGAAAGAAAAACCCTTGTTTTGAGTTTTGAGTTACTGACACGGATATTGGGAATTTCGAAAAGACAAATTCAGAGATGAAGCTTAGGCTGAAGGAACTGGAGCGATGGGAGCATTTCTCACCTTGTTCCCACAGTTTCCTCAATGTGCCTCCCCTTCCTGGCACCCCATATTTGCCCTCAGGAACTATGCTCTGCCAGCAAGTTCTCCGGCCTCTTTCAGACACTGAACAGTGAACAGGGCTCGCTGCTCTCTTACCTCCGAGTTCTCTGAAAATCACCAAAATCAGACCCTTCGGACTTCCATTCGTTTGCTAGGGCTACCATACAAACTGCAACAACCTGGGTAGCTTAAACCACAGAACTATATTGCTGCAGTCCTGGGGGGCTAGAACTCATGGACCAAAATCGTAGCATGGTCAGTTCCTGCTGAGGGCTGTGAAAGTCAGATCTCTTCCAGAATGCGCTCCTCGGCTTGAAGATCGCTGTTTCCTTCCTAAGTCTCTTTGCATCTCTTTTCCTCAAGCATGTCTGTCTCTGCATCCAGAGTACCCCTTTTTACAAGGACATGAGCCAGGATGGCTTAGGGCTCACCCTAATGACCTCATTTTCACCTGGTTACCTTTGTGAAGAGCCCATTTCCAAAGAATCATGTTCAGAGGTGCGGGAGGATACAATTCAACCCACAACTGGGCCATCACAAGGTCTCTTTATTACACACTGAGAAAAAATATGTGCAACTAAGGTGACCGTATACAAGTAAGTTTTCTGAGCATATGTAACTTTACAATGCCAAAGAGCATTTCATTGATAGCAAAGAATAGAGGCTTAAAGCCGATATAATGTCAAATGACAATTATACTAAATTTGGCAAATAGCGTGAACTTATATAACTATTGCCAATTTGCTTCCATGTCCATAGACACTTTAACAAGTTAACTCAACATGCTCCAACTTTTTGAAGGATGAGCATTCTTTAGTCTCCAACAAACTACAGTTCCTTAAAATGGCCCTCCGCTAAGGAACTTCCGGCTCATGGGAGGGAGAAGTGAAGTCAGATGACTTACCCCTGAAGTACGGAATTAGGCTCTAACTGTAGCTTATCTCTGGATAAAAGAGGAAAGAATGCTTAGTGCAATATTCTTGGAGCATACTCCAGCAACATAACAACCTGAAATGGCATGTGAGATCATGTTAATTGCCAAGCGGGCCAATAAGTATTTGTTTAATGCCATCCCTCTGAAAGAGTGACCAAGCACGTCCCTCCACCTGAATCGCAGTTGGCACCTTGTCTCACCTCATGCCATCAACATGCGGGGCTGGACGACTGGCACACCCCAGAGAATGGAGAAAGTGAATATGATGTGATCATGAGAATAAAAGCCAAGCGTCAAAGCAAGAGGAAAAAGACATGGATGGATTATAGCTGATGTTCCTCTCGGTGAACAATGCTTCATCGGGTAATATTGGGAAAGGGCTGAAAGGTGCCTATCCTCCCTTCTTTTCCTTCTTGCACCTGCTTGGAGAATTCCTTTGGCCCTTGTATTTTTTTGTACCCCCTTTCCTCTCCTTCCAGAATGAAGTTTACTTTTGTGACTGCTGTGGGTGTTTGGGTTCTTATTTTAATTTATTTTAAATTTTGATTTAAATTTGGAACCTGCATGAGACTTTTGACATTTATTTCTGGGGGTGTTTTCTGAAGCTCGATGAAGTGGGTGTTGATTGACAGGCAGGTTGCTATGGAGATAGCTGTCACTGCAGAGACTAAGGCTTTATTTCGTACTCTTCCTTTGTCAGGCAAAGGTTTGTGGGATATTTTAAAAATAGTGTAAGTGCCCTAGAATTAATAGGCAATCGTTCAGTGACTTTTTTCTAACATACCTATCAAAACCTGCAATTGTTTTCATTCTGTATCGTTCTGTTCTGCATATGAATACCTAACTATTTGCTTTAAAACAAGTGTTTCCAATATTGTTTTCTCTCATTGGCTACCTGTTCTTTGCATTTTTCCTATGATACTGGCCCTCTATGAAATTGTGCAGGTAAGGAAACAGAAGTAATAAAAAGCACTGAAAAGTTTTCCCAAAGAAACTTCCAACTGGTACAATCGTGGAGTGGGACAGCCGGCCAGCCACATGCCGGGGCTGTATTTACTGGGCAAGTTCTTCATCCTAGGCTTTTAAGGAAGAAATTCCAGAGATAAGAAAATGCATGTAGGACATTCAAAGAGGGGCCTATTGATTCCTTTAGACTTAAGTTGGGTTCATTTATTCTTGTTCCTGTACACTTATTTACTTCCACCTTTACTAGCCTTTTGGACAGCAGGGTATAGGATTAAATAAGATGTAGGACTTCCACATTCAATACTAATCAGACCCAAATCTCCTATTGCCCATGACCCTCACTCCCCAGACATTCATTACGGCCCACAAAGCAACTGAATTCTGAATACTTTCCAAACACCACTAAGAATAAGGAAAAGCAGAAAACCCATGGAATAATATGCTCCGCAAATAATGAAGAGTGACCCTCCTCTAAAGTCGGTTTCTTAGAAACCTGAAGCCAATCATCTGTTTTTCTATATGACAGGCACCTCTCCATAGCACTCCACATACCAACACAGCCCAGGACCCCTAGCAGGTCAGAGACTAGATTTCTGAAGACAGTGCAGGGGCTGAGTGTTTGTATTACTTTGTATTTTTCTGGCCGCAGCCAATTTCTACCATCTCTTTATTGGTCTCATCTGGCTCCCTTTTATATGAATGTCAAATTTTGCATTGAAGGGCCATCATCCAGACCCCTGCTAGAAAAGCATAATTCCCCCTTTGGTAATAATGCAGATTAACGCTATCCAAATGTGAATTAAACCCAGAGTTTGAGGAAACACAGATTTATTTTCTTGAAACCTGGCTCAAACTCATACGATTTCTTTGATCATTCCATTGCAGGGGTTTATAGAAGGATTTCTTTTTTTCTCTACACAGAAGCTCTGTTCATGTCATCTTGGTGTATGAAATTTTGCTTAATAAACTAAAACTGTATATTCTCTAACACTTTTAATTAATGAAAAGTATATATAATATCCAAGACATAAGTGGGGTTCCTCATTATGTATGACAAAGGATAGTATGACATTTCAGGGACCCGAGATGGTTTTAGCTAGATCTGTGCGAATGAGCGAGATGTACAGAGAAGGAGCCTTGGGTGAATCTTACCTTCTCATTCTACGGCTAAAAATACTGATAGGGGGAATGGGCTGGAAGAGATCTCTATTTCTTGGATCTTAATGCAGAAAGTCCAGCAAGTCCAATGAAGCACAAATCTCAGAACACAAAAAAAGATGGTGAGAAAATGGAAGAGGTTAGGAAAGCAAAGGAGCAAGGGGGTGTTATCATAACGTACACTGAGATGCTATTAACTTATTCACCATAAGCACAGCATTATGCACACATTGTATAAAACAGGTAACATTTCTGTTTTGTTTAAGATTGTGTATTGGGACAACTACTGACTTTTGAGTCAGTGAGCTGGAATTTGCCTTCTCGAGTCATTAAATAAATGACCTTATAGAGGTAACAGTGTAGTGGAGACTAAATCTCATGTTTAAAATAATGCCTTGCCTACCTTACAAACTTTGGACTCAGGTGGAGCTGTAAACTGCTCTTCAAATTAAGTTGTTACTGTTATTTTCCTTCTTCTTCCCTTTGTTCTCCCTCCCCCTCCAATTTCTTACTCCCCATTATCATCCTCCTCCTCATCATTATTCCCTGGGGTAGATATGTAGGCTGGAAATCACGTTTTAGCACTTGGTTCCTGCAGGAAGAGAATCCTCAAAAATCCTCTCTTTGACTCTACCGATCACATCTCCAAAGCCAGTTGTTAAATTTTGCTATAAGTGGATCCAGTTTGGCTAATGCCATTAAGAAACTCATCATCAGAGTAAAATATGGGTGTTTACAGAATTCATTTGCAAAGTATAATTATCAACTCGGATATCTGATGCCTATATATCCGGGCATATGTCTGTGTAGTTTATCCTCATATAATACAAGAAAAGTGAAAATCCAATAAGTGAACTCTTTTACTGAGAAACATAACCCCAAAAAAGGCCTGTTGTCACTTTTTAACAGACTGCAAATCAATAAGTGATGCAGGCTTTTACTCTTTGGTAACATTAGGATGTTGACTTCAGCAATAAACATGGTATATAGATCAGAAGTTGGGACAGAATACTCTGCAATGATATACAAGTAAAAAGCTTCTTATTTTAGAACATTAGACACCGGTTATCTCATCCAATGACCAGCGCTGCGGTTGCACGATCTCGTGGGGCAGTGTGGGATCCATAGCCACTGTGCCCACTCTTCCCTACGGTTTCTACCCAAGGAGGGGGAAACACAATTCATTACAGTGGAAATTACCAATACGCAAATGGAAAAGGACATAATAGAAAAAAAAAAAACTCCTCTCTGCCTTATTCGCAGTTAGGATAAATGAAAATGTTGTTATTCATGCTGCTGTCAGACAGGATCACGTCTGAGTCACATCAGACACAACTGAATCTATCTTGATTTTTCACTTATAAGATCCCTGGAGGAGAGAGAGTCTACAGAACTTTGAAAAAAAATAAAAGGTGCTGGGAGGAGTGGGAACCTATTCTACTATTTGCAATCTTCACTATCAGAGCATTCTTGCTTATTTTGTTTAAAATTACCTAAAAGAGGGGCGCCTGGGTGGCGCAGTCCGGTTAAGCGTCCGACTTCAGCCAGGTCACGATCTCGCGGTCCGTGAGTTCGAGCCCCGCGTCGGGCTCTGGGCTGATGGCTCGGAGCCTGGAGCCTGTTTTCGATTCTGTCTCCCTCTCTCTCTGCCCCTCCCCCGTTCATGCTCTGTCTCTCTCTGTCCCAAAAATAAATAAAAAACGTTGAAAAAAAATTTTTTTAAATAAATAAATAAAATTACCTAAAAGAGAGAAATCATTGTTGATTTCCAAGCGGACCCCTTCCTACATATGTTATTTTTGTCAAGTCCTCCTAATGCTTTTATGCCTCATTTTTTATGTATTCATATTGAGATAATAATAGTAGCTATCCCACGAGGTTGTTGAAAAAAGTCAAGTAGAAAATATTAAGATGTTCTAAAAATAAAGATGTATCATGCTATATAAATGGTAGTTGACAATGACAGTTAATAGTGGCAGCCGTTAGCAGCAACAATAATAACAAAAGGCATACACTATTGATTACATAATCCTTCAGCAGGGCCACAAACACATTAATATTTCTGCAGCAAAAGACAGAAATAATCACACTTAGTGAAATAAACAAAAGGCCATAATTAGCCTGGTGTCAGTTCAGGTCAGATTTTGCTGCCAAATAACTTTTGTGGCCAAATTTATAAAATAAAAAAAAAATAAAAACCAACAAGAGCATCTCTTGGATTTCAGAATTGTGGATAACAGATTCTGGATTTGAACTAATACACTTATATATATGAATGAAACTTTACCATGGAAACACGATTTTTAAATTTTTCCGTAGCCTTTCTGCATCTTGACTCCATTAGTCCCATTTCAATTTCCTTCCTGATCTGATCCAACTCTTTAAGTAGCCCATTGTTCCTCTTTCAAAACTCTAAAGTCTCCCCATTGTTGGGCCAATTTCCCCAGCACAATGGGAAGACAAGTACTCACAAACACTATGTAAAGGAAGATCCTCTTGTGACAGGTCGTCCAATTCCCATCCAATGCATCCTCTACCCTGTAGTCAGTGATCTTTTCAAAATGAGAATTTAGACTTATCTTTCTGCTTAAAATCTTTCAATGACCTTCCATAATTCTATTCGGCACAGATCAAACTTTTTAGTATAGTGCACAAAGCCTCTTGTGACCTGGTTCCTGCCTCCCTTCCTAGCCTCACCTTCTTGCTCGACCCCCTCCTTCCCAATCCACAAACACATATGCCAGTCCAAAAATGATTTGCAGGTCTTTGAAGTAATTTCCTACCTCTGTTCATTTGCTCACACTGTGCCTTGTGCTGTGACTGTATCTCCCTAGTTAGGTCTGGTAGGTGACTATTACTATTGCTTTGCACAATCTCGCCAACAAAATTTCTTCTGCACTGTCTACCCTGACCTCTTCATATTTCCTCTGAGCTCCCACTGAGTCTAGGGCCTGTTGCTATCATTTGCTTTTCACATCGCCCCATGGGCCACATTACGGAACAATGACGTCCTGTAATTATGGGTCTACTCGTCTTCCCTGACTCTTCAAGCAGGAATCCTCAGTACTACAGCCAGCATACGCACTTGACAAAATGCATGCTTAGTAAATATCTGCTTCATGAATAAAAGTGCTTCATGGAACGTTTCACGAAAACCATAGACGTTGAAGGTATGTGAACAGCCACCATCCAGTAACTTTCAAGTTGGAGAAAAGTTCAGATGTCATTTATGTATAAGATAAATCTGGGGTTTGTTCTCTACTTGTGGTTCTCATAAAGGAATTCTAGACAGTGCAGTACTCAGGCTGAAGAAAATTCTCTGCTTTTTACTGTGCTTTATTAACCTAACTAGAAACACACAGCATTTAAACAGGTATCACCAAGAGCAGACAAAGGTTAGAATGTGGCCAATGAGATCTTGTTTTATAGTTGTTTTAAAGTTTCCAACAGACAAAGACAGAGGGAGGACTTAGGTCCATAGAATTTTCCACAAACTCATGACTTTTCCCACCACTTCCAAAGGAGAGTTTTTAAGTGTTGATAACATTTGCTTACATGCTAATGGCTAAAAAACCCTGACAAATATCCTACAAGCATCCCTGTGGTAAGGAGAAAAATGTTCCAAGCAGAATAATGCTTAGTGTGTACAAGGATACTATTGAATGGTTAGCCTGACAGGGACCAAAACATTCGTCTGAGGGTTTCAAAATATGATGTAGTGAAACTACTAACTGCTACATTCCAAGTGACTCTGGGACAAATCATTAAAGACGATGCTTTATGTATTAGGAAACATGGAGCTGGCCACATTTGTCCTACTATTTTCCTAAACTTTATTTTTCTTTCTTTCTAGAAATGAGGGTTTTTTTTTTCCTTTCTAGAAATGAGTTTCCTTCTTTCATAGTAAGAGGACCGTAGGAAGCACTGGGGTGGGGGTGGGGGGGGGTCCCTGTACCTTATTCATCCTCAGTGTCTGGGACAGTGGCTGTTTCATAGGAAGCTCTAATTTTGTTGACTGAACAAAACCACAAACATCCACTTGGAGGACATACTCAAAAAAAATCTCTTTCTACATCTTAGCTGTAATTAGGAAGTATTTTGAATTTACTGATTTCAGTGGTTGCTTAAAAAAGGGCAAAACCATAGTGTAATTTATTCACAATGAGATACCTGATAAACTACAGGAACTCTGGTATCCCTAATACCCGTCTTCATGGACCTTCAGCCATAGGCTCACTCAAGGCCACAGAATAAAGACGTGGCATCTCCCTTTCCTGTTTGGCTCTAAATCTCAAAGGTCTGGGTACATTTTTCCGCTGTTTCGCTCAAATTAGCAAAGAAGCATGGAAAAAAATCCCTGGGGAAAAAAAGCATTAAAGTGGCTCATACTGAATGTTAGGAAATTTTTTTCTCTTTATCTTGGACCGGGGTGTTAACCATTAAGGAAGATGGGTATCGTAGTGCCACAATTTCAAGATAAAAATGTAAAATGCAAAAATGCAGGAAAATATAAAATATGACACATGTTCAAAACTTTTGAAAAGAGTTTGTATTCACTTATGCATCAAACTCGGTTTACCTTCCACCTTAGCCCACAAGGTTCCTGCTAAACTGTCCATCTTATCTACTATAATATTTCACAATGAAGAAACAAAGACTTGAGCAGTAACTTATGTGAGTTCACATATTCTAATATCCAAAGGGAAATACTGCCTTCCTCTTCTTAATATTAGAGTTTTGTCAGTGATGACAGCCCTACCTGATATGGGAAAAGAAACAAAACTTCGTACCTTCCATAGAAGATCCTTCAAAGACGTAAGCAAGAATGTACATTTTAGTGGGTGCCAGAACACTTGTTTGGGGTGGCAACGTCAGGGAGAGCAAGAAGTGAAATGGCACAGAGGACCTCTTGCTCCTATTTAAGCCTTATAAGGTACTGTTGAAAAATCTACAGATAAGCATCTTAAATCATGGTAAATTACACACTGCATGCTGGTGACTCGGTCATGGAAAATTATGAAGCTACGTGATGTCTCATTTGTTGTGCTGAAAACAAATGTAAATAAATTACTGGGAGAATCTCATTTACATTTAGAAATTCATCCTGATGCATGACATGACTACTGATTTTTTTTTGAAGATACTTTGAGAAGAAATGCCACTCATTAAAACCAAATCATGAGGATCATAGCATGAGTTTGATTTGGTGCGAGCTTCCCCAAGCAAGGAAAACCCACCTTTCCATAACAGGAGAAACACCCACCCCATCCCTACACCCTTCCCAAACCCTATACCGCTGCTCCCTCCTCCGCACACACACAGGGGAGGACAAGCAGCATTAAGTTCATATTGTTCCATTGCTTCTAATGCCCCATCTGCCGCCATTCAGAGAGAACACTCTTGACCCACCGTGAATGGGACTAGCTGGCTGCCTAGTGGTGGGGAAGGTTTGCAGTGAGCCATTCACACTCTCTCACCCCATTCCACCCATGACCTAAGGCAGCTGGCAGGGGTTAATGGGACAGAATGGAGTTAACTGGCTCCTGTAGGGATCAAACCCATGACCGATCTCATTAACACTCTGCTTTGACCAACTGAGCTGCAAAGCCATGGACTCATTGAATAGGAATTGGTCATCAAGTGGCACGGATGCCCTGTGCTAAGATGCAGCTGACCTGAAAAGGCAGATATAAAATACAGGAGATTGATGGGATTTGAGCAAAAACCTTGAAGGGCTTCAGGTCTAAGGTGGCTGTTAGGCTTGCTGCCATACTTAATTTATCCCATCCACCTCTCCATGACTCCATTCAAATAACCCAGGGCAAAAGCAAGGACTTATGAAACAGGGACAGAGTTACAGCACATGGAATGTAATGAGAGCAAATGGGGCAAGCACTTAACAAAAAGTTTGGGGAACCATTATATATGGCCTGTAGAGCTACGGCTACAAAGGATCCAACTGTTGTTTCTTGCTGTTATTATACGACGCTTAGTGCAGCCCAGCACACTCGCTGCAATACCCTCCCTTCCACATCAGACACAATGACACATCCTAATGCCCTACCTTCTACATGAGGACCTGACACTCAACTTGCTTTTCTCTGCAGCTGTGACGGTGGACTCACTTTCCTGTCATTAAATCTCTTCCCATTTTTTTTCTTGTCCCCCATTCTAAACATATCTCAAAAAGTTGTTGAGTGTTGCTTCCCACCCCACAAGGGTGACATACAACCATTTCCTAAATAGGGATATTATGGTGCACTCGGCCTCATCCACAGCAGAATATTTACATAAGCCTGAAGAGGTCTGAGAGTTTATTGGTTAAGGGAAAAATAAGCAGGCCATGAAATAATTATTTTTCATTGTGCCCTGCCAAAGCCATTCAGCCAAAGGCTAAATTGAGCTGCTATTGTGATTATTTGAACTGTGGAGCCAAAAAGTCTTTGCTGCAAAGCATCCCAGCTGTCCTAAATTTTGTTCTGATGGCTAGTTTTCATTCTGGCTCAGACCCTGCCAAAAAAATGGTCCCCAAAATAGGCGGGTGGAAAGGTTGCTTTATCCAGACCCACATCAATTACAGATTTAGGGCCATTCAGAGAACTTGATTATTAACAAATCACTTCCTGAAACTGTTATGACAGGGTCCCCATATGCAAATGGCAGACCGCTCATATGCACACAGCGAGGCAGGGAAATTAAAACTAAGACTTCCCAAATTTACTGACGGTCATTTCTTTTAACGCTCATTGTACTTTATAGCAAATGAGTTCTTCCCAATGGTCCTCACGGCTGGGAGGCTGCAGCAACGGCATTATGGGGCCGGCTTAATGGGGGCATCGACCCCGTGCTTGCCTGGCACCTTGACAGGTACGTCTAGTGACCGAACAATTTCACAAGCAAGTAAAAATGGCTCTTTCAGGGCTTTAGGAGGCAACTGAAGCTCTGTGTGTTTAGTGTGGGCACCCTGAGCCTCTGCCCACTGCAGGCACTCAACCTATATATTCGTGGAAGGAGAGGAGGCAGGCAGGCTGAGAGTCCAGCGGGACGAAGGTGTTCTGTTGCACCTTCTAAATAAAGTGTTGTATGGAAACCAATTTGACAATAAATTTCATATTAAAAAAAAATAAAGTCAGAATATCTACAGGCAAAAAACCTCTAAAAAAATAATAAATAAATAAATACATAAATAAATAAATATTTCTTTTGCGTGCTCTGATTGACACATTTCTACACTAACCTAGAGTGGAGGCACAGAAAACCGCCAAATCAGTTATCTTTTATCAAACCATTACCTCGTTCTACTTTGAATAAGATCCCTTCACAATGAAGTAGAGAAGCGAAGCAATGCAGTTGACCCTTGAACAACGCTGGGGTTAGAGTCACCCACTCCCCCAGCTCACCCCACACAGCCAGAAATCCACATATAACTTTGACTTGCCCAAAACTTTACTCATAGCCTACTGTTGACCAGAAGCCTCAGAGATGACATAAACAGTTGATTAACACATATTCTGTTTGTTATATGTATTATATGGTGTATTCCTGACAATAAAGTAAGAGAAAATAAAACATTATTAAGAAAATTATAAAGACAGGGGCGCCTGGGTGGGTCAGTCAGTTAAGGCTTCGACTTTGGCTCAGGTCATGATCTCACAGTTTGTGAGTTTGAGCCCCGCATAGGGCATAGGGCTCACAGCTCAGAGCCTGCAGCCTGCTTCGGATTCTATGTCTCCTTGTCTCTCTGCCCCTCCCCCATTCGTGTTCTGTCCCTTTCTCTCAAAAACAAATAAACATTTAAAAAAATCCAAGAAAATTATAAAGACAAAATCTACACTAATAGTACTATATGGATTTATTTAAAAAAAAAAAAAAGCACATATTACATGGACTCATACAGTTCAAACCCATGTTTAGTTCAAAGATCAAATTGACTTCAACTGAATGCATCATCCTATCAAAATGTATGCTAGGCTGGAACAAAACTCAGCGTGCCTCTAAAAGATCTAAAATTTTCCTGCAATTTAACTCTGAATATATTTTAAGAAATAAAATAACTCTCAATATATTTTAAGAAATAAAATCAGCTGTATTTGCCTATAAATTCCACGTAGAGCAATGAAGCCAATGTGGAGGGTACAGGAGAGGAAGCACGAGCCCAGAAACCGGAAGGAAGGTAGCAGGAGCTATTCCAGCGCTTCACATACACCCACATGGAGTCCGAGGGAGTTTCCCAGGGCCTCAAGTTAGTCCTACTTTTGGTATGACACGTTCGGTTTGTCCTGAGACAGTTCCTCAATGCAGGGAAAGAGCCTGGAGACACTGAAATCACCAGTCAGAGGGAGGCTGGGTTTCTAATGTTCCTTGGAACTACTTGGAAGGAAAGCAAAATCCTTAAGAGCTAAATTTATGTAATACAAATTACGATTTACAAAGTCATCTTTCACCTATATTCAAACAACTCGGGAAACCCCTTGCTTTGAGATGCTTTCCTGGAACAATTACAGGAAGTGGGGATTTCCTTGACATTCTTCTGTTGCGATATGATTTACTCCCCTGCCCACTCATCTCTCCACCCCACCCCGTGAGTGGGTTGCAGACTAAAAGCTGGAAATGGGCGAGGGCTATACTTACTCCTTTGGCAACTGAGAACCTGTACCTGGTACAGACCACCTGTGTCATACATCAGCTCTCCCTGACTGCCCCTCAGGACTAAAGGACAGTTTCAGATTAGTCTGGGAAAAGTCACCACGCATGGCAAGGAATGAGTGAACAGGTCATCTTTTAAACAAGACAGCAGCTGGAAGATATAGTTATGACATGGTGAGGAATCCAGAAGATATCATAAGCCTAAAGGCTGCATTTGGAAAACAAAACGGTTTTGCAATTAACAGTGGGCACATGATGGTGTATGGTTTCCAAAGAAATTGTAGAACCAGGCATACCTGAAGCGAAGGCAGTGGGTTGTCTTTGTCACCGCTGCTTCAGATGACACTACAGAGCTTACAGAGGGACGTCTGTGATCGCCCGCTCCGCACCCACCCACTGCACCCACTCCAATCTCCACAAAAAAGGGATGAAGACACTGAGGTCTGAAGACATGGGCATCATTCGATCTTTCACCATCAAATGCATTTTTCCCCCTTGATTTTAATCTCTTTTTCTCTCTGCCCCGTTTTTCCTTTTTGTCTATTTCTACTCTTCTCGTTCAACGTTTATCTTTTCACTGACTATGCCTTAGGTCTTCCTTCCCAGCAGCTGTAAGATTAATAAGAGTAATACCAAGATGTATATAGCACTTATTAAGCTAGGAGCTTTTCTGAGTGTCTTACTATTCACCTTTCCTCTTCACAACAGCCGTATGAGGTAGGTACTATTATTATCCCATTTTATTAGAGATGAGCAAACTGAGGCATAGAAAGATCAGTAATCTTGCTCAAGATTACTCAACTGATTAGCCAGATATCTATTTTTTTAATGTTTATTTATTTGGAGAGAGAGAGAGAGAGAGAGCACATGCAATCCAGGGAGGGACAGAGAGAGAGGGAGAGAGAGAATCCCAAGCAGGCTTCTGCTGTCAGCACAGGGTTTGATGCACAGCTCAGTCTCACAAATCATGAGATCATGACCTGAGCCAAAATCAAGAGGCAGACATTTAACCAACTGAGCCACCCAGGCGCCCCAGCAAGAGATCTATTTTAAAACAAGCAGGCTATGGGGCACCTGGGTGGCTCAGTCGGTTAAGTGTCCGACTTCGGCCCAGGTCATGATCTCACGGTTCGTGAGTTTGAGCCCCGTGTCGGGCTCTGTGCTGACAGCTCAGAGCCTGGAGCCTGCTTCAGATTCTGTGTGCCCCTCTCTCTCTGCCCCTCCCGTGCTCATGCCCTGTCTCTCTCTGTCTCAAAAATAATAAAAATATTAAAAAACTAAAATAAAAAATAAAACAAGCAGGCTGGCTGCAGAGAGCTTGCTTTTAACTATGATACATCCTGCAACTGCTGTGCATTACTGTGGGCCAGTCAGTGTGGCAGGTGTTTTATGAACGCTATTTCTGTTATTCCTCACAACTACTCGAAGAGGTAGTTAACAACATCCTTCCCATTGCTACATCTGAGGAAGCTGAGGCACAACGAGTTTCAGTAACATGCCCAAGGTCATACCTCCAGCATGAATGGCAGCAGGTTTTAAACTAGGCCACCTGACTGTGAACTCTGAGCTTCTAAATGCTTCCCCACCTTCTTCAACATCCTGCCAGGAACCCTTAGGCTGGAAGGCCAGAGGGACCAGGGTAAGCAATGAAGGCAAAGAGCCATGCCAGGTCAGTCTTGGAATCTACAGTGTCATCAGGTTCAAAAAGTCTTTAGAAATCTAGGAAAATAGGGAAAAGCATCCACAGAGTGCTCCTCTTTTGTGAAAACAAGGCAAGAGTTATGTAGCACGTGTTTCTGTAGAACGATTTTGCTAGTTTGGGTCATTAAAAATAAAAGCTCAATAGGGTGATGTCTGTTTCAAATAATTGTGGCCAAAAATAAATCTCTTTTTTAAAATCCTAAATAACATCAGACAGGGACTTTTGGTTGTAACTTCTGGGGTAAATCAGTATGTACTGTGGAGAACGTACATGCACAAGAAACTTAACTCAACTATTTGTGGTCAAGGACAATGGGGAAAGTCAAAAATGTCCACAGATAACTGAAAACTCCATCTTAATCATTTTCAAATGCTAATGTTCTGCCACCACCCACTAAGGCTGCTCATCAGTAAAAGAGTGATATCTACAAGCCTGACCTCTTACCCTTGCCCATGCTCTTACATAGAAAGATCCAAATCAGTCCATATTTACATTACATAGAAAACCAAGGATCAGGGCACTGGATGGTGATAGAAGAATACAGCCAAGGTGTCCTGAAAAATATTGTCTGGATGTTCATTATACTAATAAATCATTTTAAGACATTTTACCAAAGTCTTAGGAGATCCCCATCCTGGAAAACAGCTAACATAAGGTTATATGGCTACAGTACCATTAAATTATCACAGTCACAGCAGGTCATTTTCATTCTGATTTTCTGTCTATTCTCCCTTTTACATATTATTCCTACCAGGAATAGTACATGGCCTAAAATGAGAGAAGAAAGAGCCAAAAAAGGAAAATCCTTGTAAAACAATAAAAAGCTAAGTCCA
The DNA here is from genome assembly GCF_027475565.1 of Acinonyx jubatus. Lineage (NCBI taxonomy): Eukaryota > Metazoa > Chordata > Mammalia > Carnivora > Felidae > Acinonyx > Acinonyx jubatus. Next base: position 14,600,354 of record NC_069395.1, on the reverse strand, counting down.
CGACCCCCAGCAGAGAACAACCTTTGCCCCACTATTCCCCACTGAGGTCAGCCGTGCATGGTGACTTAACACCTTGCTTTTAGTTTCCTGACCTTTCATCTGGCCTGCTGAGCCCCATGGAACTTTCAGCAACTCGTGATTTAATTCCTACCTGAGTTGGAGGCATGAACAGAGCTCTGACCTGTGGCCTGTGAGACAGCCACCGCTGTACCTGCTGACTAGATCCCGTCCTGGATCCAGCCCATTGGCCCAACAGAGCAACGGAACATCCTTCCCTTTCAGGCAAAGAAAGAGAAGAAAGGCTCCATTTCTATTAAACACAGCAGAAAAGCAGAATCAGATTGCTCACACTTATTAGAAGACCCTATAAGTGGCAAGAGTTCTAAAGACATCACTGTGTTAATTAAAAAGTATGTAAAACATTCACTCACTCAAGACTGTTCACTCTTTACTGAAAAGTTATGGGTTCATAGAAGGCCAGGGCTCCAGCAAAAGGATTATTAAACGGCACCTGTACCCTGAGTTTGGTTGACTTTTGTAATGTTTTACACTTGATAACACTTGTTGCTATCCACTTGGGGGTGACTGATTTGGAGGGCTATTAATATGTAGCCTTTTCTAGCGAATCTGCCTAAGGGGTTAGTAACCCCCCAAAAGTTCAGTTGAATATTAACCGCATTAACTTTGCTGCCCACAACATACTGCCAGACCTGAACAGCCTACGGTGCCTTATGGATGGCTTGCTTAACAAAAAACATTCCACACAGAGGCCCACTGCTGGAAACTTGTGTTCCATCAAAAGTGATACCCTCCCTGCCAGCCCTGGCTGAGGCCCAAAAGAAAGAGCCCCAGCCTGGGGTATTAATGGTTTCACTCAGCTGCCCGAATTTTTCTCGGATGAGGCAGTACCCCTTTCTTTTCTAGGTATTACTGCAGGCCAAGTCCCCCAAGATTGTTTGAAAAGGTGTACCTTCTAAAGGAAGACTTTTTTTTTTTATTTTTTTTTCAACGTTTTTTATTTATTTTTGGGACAGAGAGAGACAGAGCATGAACGGGGGAGGGGCAGAGAGAGAGGGAGACACAGAACCGGAAACAGGCTCCAGGCTCTGAGCCATCAGCCCAGAGCCTGACGCGGGGCTCGAACTCACGGACCGCGAGATCGTGACCTGGCTGAAGTCGGACGCTTAACCGACTGCGCCATGCAGGCGCCCCTAAAGGAAGACTTTTAAATGTTCTACGGAACGTTTAAAAATCTCTATTTCCCACTACAAAGGCCACGTATTCAGTCTGTCCCCAAAACATACTGTCCCCGGGAACAACTTCCTACCAACTATCATAATTCTGGAAAAATCACAGAGAGCAATCTTGTTACTCTCTCTAGCACCCAAAAAAGAATAAAGCTTGAACCCCCATGATAAATTGATGAAGTGGTCACCAATCTTCCATCCAAGTGACAGTCACCAGTGTAGAGAAGATCAGCTCACCAAAAGCCCCACTGAATTACATCCCTTCTCCCTTTATACTCTAATTCTTTGTTATATGCATGCTTCAGCCCTTACAAGCCACTCTCACAGAGGGGATTCGGTGTAATTACAAATCAAGTTAAATCTGAGGGCCTGGAACCTTTATTTCTTTCATAATTCCGTACACTTAATTGCTCCTGCCAGTTAGCAATGCAATTATGTTGTCTAGAAAAGGAGACAAACAATAGATTTTAGTATTTAAACAGGAACTGAAACTGCAAGCAGAGAGCCACAAACCACACCATTAAACTGGAATTAAAGCAATATGCGAAAAGAGAAAGTTTCACTCCTGGCCCACCATGCGAAAAGAAACTAGCCACCAATCAGAAAGGGGTTAGAACGTGCGAGGCAAAGCTTGAGCTCCTAATGGAGGACAGGATTATGTGAAAACACCAGGCATAAAAATATGATAGAATAAAGCAGACAAATAACAATGCAGTTCAACACGTGTCCTTTAAAATGTTAAAGAAAAGATGGCGTCTCCATCAAGAGTGCTGTGCATGATTATTGTGTCAATTTAGGCTTTCTCTAATCTTCATGCCTATCAAGGCTTTCTAAACTAATGCTTTACCATCAGAATTGGGAAAAAGAATAACAACAATCAGGGGCCCCTGGCTGGCTCTATCAGTGGAGCATGTGACTCTTGATCATGGGGTTGTGAGTTCGAGCCCGACACTGGATTAGGGATTACCTTAAAATAAAATAAAATCTTTTGTTAAAAAAAGAATAACAACAATCGATGGATATTTATCCCCATTTTCTAGAAACTGTAACAAGAAACAAAAATTGCAATGATAAACAGATTTGGCTATGCATTTCTCTCTGGATCCCGTTCCTAGAACTTCTATACAATCCCCGTCACCAGTCACCTCCATCTGGCATGTGTATAATGTGTAATTAATGTGTAATGGGATTAATATATATAATATATATTAGTAATATATACTATTAAGAATGTGTAATATAATGTGTAAAGGGATGTGGACATTATAGAATACCATCTTTTTTCAACATTATGGAAGGAGGAAATTCAGCCTCTACCACCAGAAGCACTCCACGAAGAGATCTGGAAAGACTTAAAACATCCAGGAAGGAAACAACCAGGACAGATGCTGCCAACAACAGGCGCTTCTACTGGGAGGGCTTTGCAGAAAACAGACTAAGAGAAGCCACATTGGAGGCAGAAACTTTACTTGTACTTTCAGAGAAGTGCAGCCATAGACACAAGCCCAACACTCCTTTTGAGGACAGACTTATTACGGCTTGATGCCAAGTTCAGAAGAGGCCTGAGCTTTGCCTGTTTGGCTGAATGTGCAGCACTGGAGAACCTCTTGTGAAAGCAATTCCTCCCAGGAGAAGGGCGAGAGAAACTTCTGAGTTTACTTCTGCGTCGTTAGGAACAGCAGATTTGGGAATCAGCCACCATTATTTCCCTTGAAATACACAAATAGTTTTCCAGACAAAATAAAAGTAGTAAAGAATCGTTTCTGAACTACTAGCAATTAGCACAAAATGGGAAAAAAAACCCATAGGTAGGTGATGGGTTTACACATAGGCCATCTACCTAATTATGACACCAGCTCTTGAGAAGAATTTGTTGAAGACTCTGATTAGTCTCTATCCTACCTTCTGCTTGAGTTGAAAGAGGCTCTTCAAATATTCTTCCAGTCCTTGCTTCAAAAAAAAATTAGGTATGGGGACCCTATGCCCCTGCTTTCTGAAAGGCAAGGGTTGTACCAAAAGCCACATAAACCATCCTTATACTTCAAGACAGGGGACTCCAGGAAAATACCTGCCTTCCGTGTCCTCTTTAATTCAAAAGTAATTGCACATCACTAGAGCTCAGAGTTTAAAAGGAGTTCTCTGAAAAAACTCAAATAAATAAATAAATAAATAAATAAATAAATAAATAAATAAGAAGAGAAGAAGAAGAAGAAGAAATTAATTCTAACCCTTACCTTTGGCACCTTCTAAGACTTTTGGCCATGACTTACCTGTATAAATAGAAAGAACTAATTTACTACAGAAATGCCCATGGGCGAACACATACTGGCTAATGAAGTGTTCAGCTTTTGCATGATTAACCAGCTGGTGGGGGTAGTGTAAAAAGCAGAGGGCATAAAATAATAAGAAAAATTGATTAGCAGCCCTCTTTTAAAGTAGTCCATGCAAAATTCCTTTTTTATACTCAGCAGCTTAGAAACTAACTGCAAGGGATGATAAACTTAAGTGAGTTACCAGGAAACCGAGCAGGTCCGTGGCAGCTATTTGTGCCTTCAAAATGCACTACCCAGGGAGGGTCAGGTAAGAAAAGAAAAGACATCCAACCGCCTCCAAACTGCCCGACTTACACAACAGGTCCTGCCAGTTGTCATAAAGTTAATTTTCTAATATATTGCGAAACACGTTACATAAAGTTGAAAACTATGACTGGGCTTTCTGTCCATTCAATTTTCTCTCTGGAGCACTCTGCAAGACCACACTTGGCTTTAACTACCGCCAGACCAATTCATTAAGAAAAAAGGGTATAGTCTTGAGCCAGAATATTTATACACTTGACTCAGAAACAATCTATTCTAAGGGACATTTTCCCAAGCTAAATGCACTACAGGGCTTTCCTATTCATAAAATTCTTTAGCTGGTCTGTAACTCCCTTAAGTGGAGAGAAGAGGAGTCAGGTCCAAAAAAAGAAAAATGCACACTGACCAAAAGAAAGAGAACACCCAAGGAAAGGCATGGGTTTAGGCGACTTAGAAAGCAGTGAAACTTCTCTTTCTTCCATTTGCTCTGATTACACAACTAATATTGACTCAGCTTAGTCCTCCCTTTAGCACAAGGGGCAGGCATTTCCCAGGCAAAGAAGAGAGAACAACCAATGCTCAGTATCCTCACCACCATACCAGACACAAGCCCCGAGATCCCACCCTTTGCCTACACTGCTTCCTAGGTTAAAAAGATGTTCCAGAGGCAGTGCGCCATAAAGATACACACACACACACACACACACACACACACGAATGCTCTCAAGCATGCACCACGCACACCTGTGCATTCTTACCTACCTGTCTATCCAGGTGATCAAAACACAGGTCTTCTCTTCCCTTCACTTCCTCTACAGCCACAGACACTACTCCTTTTCCCAGCCAGACCTCTCACATGTTTTCCACACATCATAAATAGTCCCTAAACACTGAGCTATGCACAGACAAATGCATCATCGTGACCAGAGAAATCAACCACTTTGCGGATGACCCCCAGGCACAGGGTCATCATTGCCAATTTTACAAAACTGAGAGGCCTCACGGTGTGGTGGGAAGGCCACTGGCAGCTCAAGAAACCTGAGTTCTAGTATCAAGTCTGCTGCTAAACGAGCCACGTGACCTTGGGCAAACTACTGAGCCTTTCTATCCTCAGCTTCCTCATTTATGAAATTAACTGTTAAACGAGATGATCTCTAAGCCACCTTCTAGTTCAACGATCTTCTTGTTTTTTGTTGTTTTTTTTTTTTCCCGTGCTCATTGAAATGTTGAAGGACTAAAGGAGAGAGGCTGGGCATTTGTCACACTATATATACATTATGAAGATGCTTCCGCTCTGTGCTGTCCAATATGGTGGCCACTGGCCACATGCAGCTTTTACATATTTAAAATGCGGCTAGTCTGGATTTCAAAGATTTAGTATCAAAAAGTGCAAAATGTCTCATTAATAATTTTTTATATTGTTACATGTGGAAATGGTAATATTTAGGACACATTGGGTTAAATCAAATGCATTATTAAAATCGAATTTGCCATACTCTTTTTATTTTTTTTAACATTGCTACTAGAAAATTTAAAATTAAAAATGTGACTCACATTATGTTTCTGTTGGACCGCAATGCTCTATAGGGAAGCTGGGCTTAGGGGCCAAATCTGGTCCATAGCCTATTTTTATATATCCTGAAAGCTAAAAAAAGAGTTTTTACATTTTCAAAGAGTTGTTTTTAAAAAAGAGAAAGACTGTGTTATAGAGACTACGTGTGGCCAGCAAAGGTTCAAATATTTACTAACTTGCCCTTTATAGAGAAATTCTGCCGACCTTCCCTCCCTCCTGTCCTTGCAGCATTCGGGTGCTAGAGTAATACTCCAGTTTTGAAAGCAGTGCCAGAAAAATTATGCTTGCAGAGAATTCCCCCACCAATCTTCATATTTCCACCATTGTCCTGCATGTGGTGCAGAGGATATGAGAAGATTCTAGAAGAAGGAAAGGGATAGTCCAAACTCAATGCTTATTTACCCCCCCATCAAACCATACTAACAGCAAAGCTTTACATGCATTCCCACCAGTCAGATTTCAGTTTCCCTCTTAAGAGAAAATAGCTAAGCATGAACGTAGCTTAGAAGGAAAAAATATGACAACTTTAACCTAATAATGTAGCTTTTTTTTGGCCAAATTCAGTGTGACCAACCACCCCTGTTTGCCCAGAACCCAGAGGTGCCCTGGAATTCACTGCATTCCCCATGCTAAAGTACAAAAATCAGGACCACCCTGGGAAAACCAGGATGAGTCAATCACTTTAAGTTTTACCAATGAAAACTATGCTTCCATGTCACATAAAGAACACACTGCCTACCGCATTTTTCCAATAGAAATGCCTTCTTTAACAAAGCTGCAAGGTGAGTTTTTGTCTCTGCTATTTCATTGCCTTTTAATTATAAAAAATTACATTTTCAGTAAATTTTCCATTGACCATTCAGAACTTTCTTTTATTTGATCTTGAATCAAATTCCTTATCCTCACTGGAGATGGTGATTTTTTTTTCCAGTGACTTCTGTTGCAGGATAAAACAGACTTTAAGAACCTTGAGGGAAATGAGGACCCTCAATTTAGGATTCGTGTTCACTTCAGGATGACTGGATAACAACTATGAATAGGATGGGATTTTTTTCAGTGTTTTAAACTATTCAACCCTATAATTACTAGAACTGCAGATAAATAAGAACCCAGCAAGGTTCAATTTCCAAAGAAAAGGGTCTATAAATGATACTTCAAACCCAGGAAAGTTCTATATCCCATCTACATGAACACAAATGATGATATTTTATTATGGCTTGTTTCATTATTTGGGGGTGACTGTTTTCAACATGATGGATGAAATGACAGTACCTATCACTTTCACAAACAACAGAAACTTTGGAATGGAATCCCATTCTCCCAAATGGCCCAGAAATGTTCTCATTGTTTAGGAGATGGTGTCATTCATTGCATATTAAACACACACTCTCTCTGTTTCACTGGGGATGCTCTATTGTGCAATAATTGGTCCCCATTGTTACATGCACAATTTGGCTGCTCAGATGTAAAAGTAAAACCTCTTAAATAGCTATCTCCACTGATAGCCTTAGGCATAGACGGTCCCCTGTGGCCACGTGCCTGCAGCAACCCATGACTCAGGCTTATGGAAGGGAGGGGTAGATGAAAAGGGGTGCCCCTGTAATCTTTTATTTATACTCGAAAAAGCACCCCCGAAACCTCATTAGCAATGGCTAAGTGCTACGCCAAATCTCCAGCAAGGACTTTTTTTTTTAAGGGGGTGCAGTGGCCCATGCCCGGGACAGAAGGAGGACGTGGAAGAAAACTATTCCTGCCATGTCCTAGCCCCCCACAGAAGCACCTGCCCTCCTTTCTGCAATGCCTATCTCTGCCAGGCACCTTTGCTCCATCTACCACCCTTTGCGAACCCACAAACCCCAGAGGCCACTCCCACACTGAGCTACGAGTGTCCTCCCAGCCCCGGGCACTGAGCTCCATTATTGCTGAGATGGCCTCTGAATATTGAAGACATTCCTGTGTCTCCCATATAACTGAAATTCTCCCTTTTCAACTCTGAAATCCTTTTATGTCAAAGTCAGACTTTGAATTTTTTTTTTTTTATTGTTTCGACGCATGTCTTTTTGAAATGTCTTTGTTCCGCTTGGTCTGTCTCAGACCCTGCCACTCCTGACTCTGAAGTCCCGATAGGCCTGGGGGTACTTTTCTCCACAATCCAGCTTAGTCCTGTGAACCACTGAGGGATCGGGCACTCTGTAGTAAGCTTCACGCTGGCCACAGAGCAATTAGAAACATTGTTCTGTCGTCCAGGGTGCTGACATCTGAACCACCGGAATAATCACTACTCCCCCTGAGACAAAAGCCAACTTTCTCCCACAAAACCTTTTAATACAGATCGACAAAGATGGGAGCGGGCCAAAGGCGTGGAAGCAAGGTGAGTCAGCCCTCCCTGCATCTCCCCGGCACCCAGGGCTCTACCAGCACAGAGCAGGAGCCAGGCTGCAGGGTGCACTGTGTAACTGCAGGTACACTGTGTGCTTCCTGGTACCTTAATAGCATGGGGGAGCTGCTGGCAAGCAATCCAGAATGGAACATGTCACCATCAATTAGAGGGTCAAGAACGATGGTTTCCTGTGTTGTATGGAAAAAATGGGAAATAACATCTTCTACCTATAAATCACAGTAAAACCTTGGGCCGTGAGTAACTTCTGTGAGTGTTCCACAAGACGAGCAAACATTTCTAATGAATTTTAATTTGATAAACGAGCGATGTCTTTCAATACGAGTAGTATGTGTTGCCGAACATCACATGATCACAACTGAGCCAATGGTTCCTCTCTCTCTCTCTCTCTCTCTCTCTCTCTCTCGCTGCGGGATTGTGGGTGATCATCTTCCATGCTCACATGCTCAGTCTCAGGCCGTGATGTTTGGCAGAAATCAGTGACTTTTCAGAACGCTGGAAGGTGCCCACAACTGGTACTAGAGTATTTTTTTGTCACCCCAAAGCATCTATGAACGGTCCTTTGCTTTTCCATACAAGAATAAGCTTAGGAATGCTTTGCTTCATTCTAGATGAGCCTGCCTGCACATAGAGACCCTTTCCTCTGCTGCCTGATCACCAGTTGCAATAAATACAGTATATGACAAGAGTTTAATACTGTACTGTAGTCAATATCCATGCAAGCATATACAATGGTTTCCACATAGAAAAAGATCCCATTGAGCCAATACAGAGCAGTGATTCCATTAGCGATAGTGAAAGTCGTCCTACACAATGACCCCCCTCTCTCTTGTCTCTCTCACGCTAGCCACGAAGGTTTTCAAGGGTGAGTGTAGGTTAATTTATTTTTCTTTGTATTTTGTAGTTTCTTTATTATTTTAGATTCTATTACAGTACTGTAATCATTTTTATGGGAATATTCTTGGGTTGTGGAACAAATCATCTGAGTTTCTGTTATTTCTTATAGGGAAATTTGCTTTGATGTACAAGTGCTTTAGATGCAAGCATGTTTCCGGAACGAATTATGCTCGCAACTAAGGTTTTACTGTACTTTGTTTTTAACGCAAAGTATTTTAAAAGGTCTTCCAATTCAATGTGAAAGTCTCCTTGCTAATGGGAGGACAACACAGAGCGGGCTAGTCCTGAGTTCTAATCCCCACCGTGTGACTCTGGCCAGCTGACTGAACATTCCTTGGCCTCAATTTCATCACTGTTGAAGTGGGACTAGTAACGTCTACCTCATTAGGATCGCTTGGAGAATTAAATGGATGATGTATAAAAAGTGTTCAGTGCACCTGAAACCAATGTAATGTTATACGTCAATTATATCTCACTTTTTTAAAAAGGTATGTAACGCACTTTTAATTTTATTTTTTTTTAATTTTTTTTTAACATTTATTTATTTTTGAGACAAAGAGAGACAGAGCATGAACAGGGGAGGGGCAGAGAGAGAGGGAGACACAGAATCTGAAACGGGCTCCAGGCTCTGAGCCGTCAGCACAGAGCCCGACGCGGGGCTCGAACTCGCGGGGCTCAAACTCACGGACCGTGAGATCATGACCTGAGCCGAAGTCGGACGCTTAACCGACCGAGCCACCCAGGCGCCCCGTAACGCACTTTTAAAATAATGAATGGCTACTGTTGTTACTACCAGTCCCGGCAGGTGTATAAGACAGTGGAAGCTGAGGAATGGGGCAACGGTTCATCTGAACCAATCCAGAAGCAGGCCTGTATTCTCAGTAAATTAAAATCAGAGGTTTCTCCACAAGGCCAGCCCCTTCAAACATCTCTGGCCACAGAACTGAGGTCTAAATAGAAGAAAAAAAATCACGAGGCCCTGCAATATTTAACAGGATGTTTAGGTATAACACAAAAGTCAAAAAGCCTGACTGAAGTAAAAGCTCTAGAGATTCTGTGAAAAAAAAAAAATTCTGAGCTGGAGGCAGAGCTGTTCCAAAGAAATACTAAAGTACTTCTCAGAATTTAAAGAAGATCTGAAACTCTCCTATTAGCCCAAGTCACACTGATGCCTCTGGCCAAAGTCCACACCCCATTATGAACAGTATCATACATGACAAGAAGCAAGTCAATCAGTCAGCATCATGGTATTTCTTTCACACCAGTGCCTATCCTGGTCTTTTTTAGCTCTCCTCCAGTGATGCCAGGGCTGTGAGCTAAGCAGCACCTTTTCTTTGAATCCCAGCTGGAACATGCAGACCACCAGAGAAGACTCCCCCCTCCAAGGTCAAAGAAATCACTTCTAGGTTGCTTGCCTATGGGCCATAGGCTAAGTTTGTTCTGTAGAAACTGGGTAAGATATTGACAAATGCCTCCAGGCGCCTGACTCTGCTTCCTGATGACAAATATTTTGCCTTCCTTTTACAACTAGCCTCTTGAGATTCCTGTTGAATGCCCAGAAGGGGTGGATATTTAACATCCCCCCCCCCCACCTCCACTTTTTTAAAGGGTATTTTCACTACTCCAAAAGTTTTTTTTTTTTCTGATTTAACCAAATCTAGTGTGAGTTCCCTTTCAAAGCACTTACACACAGAAGTTTCACCCTATTAATTTCACAAACTTGGTACATTTTCAAATGGTACCTTGTTCTGTTCCTGCACCATGAATGTAAGCTCCTACAATTTTTTTTACGTTTATTTATTTTGAGAGAGAGAAAAGCACAAGCAGGGGAGGGGCACAGAAAGGGGAGACAACAAGAATCCCAAGATGGCTCCGTGCTGTCAGCTCATAGCCTCAAACTCATGAACTGTGAGATCAAGACCTAAGCTTCAGTTGGATGCTTAACCGACGGAGCCACCCAGGTGTCCCTATGCTCCTGCAATTTGAAGACTGTCTCTCTTTTTAGCACTGTCTCAATGCCTCCTGAACAGTAATGTTCTTTAACCAGTGATCAGATCAACCCCATCAACTCAGTCTTAATCTTTGTAGGCTGGGCTCCATGGGAGCATGTGGAGATATTACAGATAAACCACACACAACAACAACAACAACAACACATACACAGGAGAGGTGGGGGAGACCGGAAGTATGACCAGAACTACTTAATTTTAATATGTAGCAACATCTCCCACAACACACGTGATTTGGCCTCACATTGTCGGCCTTCTATTTTATAAGAGAAGTATGGCACTGTTTGCCTTTAACATTTCATATTAGTGGTCTCAAAGTGAGTTATAGGAGTAGCAGTTGAATAGATTTTTGGATTGGTCATGGAAGAAAAACATCCCTGAGCCGGTGACTTCAAATTCTGTCTCTTCAGCAGCTTGGCTGAGAACATTCTGGAGTTGCCGCCTCATCTACAGTCTATGGTCTGACGAAGAAGAAAAGTGTGAGGATGCCCATGTCATCTTGACACTTGTCCACCACAGAAATGGAAACACTCCCTTTTTCCCTCCTTCCAACATTGACCTGCCCTTGAACTGGAATTTTATCATTCTTTTTCAAATTATTCATCTTATTACTTTGGGATTTAATAAGTAGAGCTGTTGCTTGAGTTAACTTTTATGGCAGTGAGTTAACAGTCAAAAACCTTTTTTTTTCCCTAACTGATGAGAGCATTAGTTTTGACGTATTTCAGGATTTTTCTATCCACAATTAAATTTCTTCCTCTCCCGTGAAATACCTTCACAATGTTAGTATACTGTTTGCCTTAAAAAAAAAAAAAAATCCTGAGATGGTTTGCTTTGATTATGTGAAAACTGTGAATTAGGGAGCTCAGGTATTTTGCCCAAGGGAACACACTAGGAGCATGTGTTTGGCTTGAGATTCAAACCAACCTAATTTGACTCCAGACCCTACTCCCTTCCTCTGTGCTAGGTACACAGTGGTACTCAATAGATGTTGCTGGCCGTACTCCACTCAACCTAAAGGAGGCTCAGAAATTTGTTAGGCTTAAAGGAAAAACCTACCAGATCAAATACTTCAACACAGAGCACGTTAAGCTTTATTTATACCTTCTGGCAGTACATTCCACTGCCCTACAAGATATTCAAATACTCTCTTCTACCCCAGGCACCCTTGACAGCTACGATAATCTCCTGTATTAGTTCATACCCTCCCCCTTAACCTTGGCTTAAAACTCTATAGAGGAGCACTTGGGTGGCCTAGCTGGTTAAGCGTCTGACTCTCGATTTCACCTCAGGTCATTATCTTACAGCTCATGAGTTCCAGCCCCACATCGGGCTCTGCGCTGACAGTGCAGAGCCTGCTTGGGATATTCTCTCTCTCTCTCTCTCTCTCTCTCTCTCTCTCTCTCTCTTCCCCTCCCCTGCTCATTCACTCTCAAAATAAGTAAGTAGACTTAAAAAATTGTTTTAACTCTATAGAGAGCAGGTTGCTCAGTAAAAGCATGTAAAATGTTCTCATCTTTTTTATAAAAAAACTGGAATCACAGAGACCCGGGGATCTCTAGCTAAAAGGCCCCATAGTCAGAAACACTGAAAAAAGATCAGAGTTGACACCACAGTTGGTGAAAGTAACAGCCGGCAAGCTGTGCCAACAGGCCCTTTTCCTCATCGACTCCCTCCATCATTCTTCTGATATGAGACAGCAAATGCATTAAATCCTTTAAACATTCACTGCAAGTTGGTATAAAGGTGGTGCATTTTTAAGGGTTTAAAGACTGTCCATATAATCACACGCATACACACACATCTGATGGTCTATAAGCCGGTACAGAGTTTGAAAAGGAATAGGTTTGGTAGAGACTTAAAATACAGTCACTGAATCTAACTGATCTGGGGTATAACAGTCAAGAAGTTAGCTATGTCCAGATCAGACCTGAGACATAGATTTTCCATCTTCTGCTTCTCTGGGAAAAATCAGTTTCCACAACAAGCCCTGCATACGTAGTGTTTGTTTATTGTTTCTACTTTGTTTCTTCCACATTAAGTGGCCTTGGACGTTGGAGAGTAAACAGGCATCGGACTACCAGCTGGCAGACTCAAGTGTCACCGCTCAGGCCCACACCTGCTTAGTCTCCTGCAGAATCTCCACTTTAATTAGAATTAGATATTGGTCTGTATGTGTTCTAATTTTACTTTTTATTTTAAATCTTGCTTTGGCATGCAATACTTTTTTACGTTCTTTGAAAGGAGTAACTCTGCTTGTCCTAAGAAATCATCAAGACTCTACTCAAAGTAATGCACCCAGTGGGCTCTCCGCTGACATTTTATGATCTGGAATCAGTGAGAACCAGCGCAGTGTTCTATCATTCGACCATGCTGCTGTCATCTTTTTGATGATCCCTGATAGCATGCCTTTTCGGTCTGCAAGAAACCATCACTTCAGTAGGTGGGTTCATTCCAACCACAGATGTGTATTTCCGCTTTGATAAAATGTAGAATTATTTATATTATGGATAGCTCTCCCTATTTGTTTTTCTTGAATCACTCAGCTATACAGTATGCTGAATGACATATAAATATAGAAATTATGGAAATAGAGAAAGCTTTTTATCCAATGCAGATCCTGAGTTGCTAAAATCAGTTGCTAAAATTTCTCTCTAGGGTGTCATTTAAAATCTAACCTTGTCCCAAATAACTGACCACCAATTTCTTCGATTCCCAAGAAAGGAGAGAGCTCTGCAGTGTGACACAGGCCGTAGCATTTGCTAGATGGGCTTGAGGCAGTCACCTGGGAGAGAACTAAAGAAAACCTTCACACACACACACACACACGCAAACATATGTGCATGTGCACGTACATGCACATACATACATGCACACAGGCACACTGTCTGTGCTGTAGCAACCAGCAGAAATGAGAGAACATACAAAGAGAGGGACTCTGCTCCCCCTCCACCCCCATTTTCTGTGCCAGCACAGCCCATTCTAAAATCATAAACATGTACTATTGGCGCAGGTGTTTGTAAACAAGTAAGTTTGGAGATGTTTCTAATTATAAGCTGTTACAGCTAAAATTAGGAACCCGATCTGTTAACTTAAAAAAATAAAAAAACTCTCCAAAAGGGTTTATTTAAATGAGAGCAGCCAGTAAGCTTTGATTCGGCAAGGAGTGTTGAGCGAGCTCTGGTCACACAGCCAGGGAACTGCTGTTTGTCAGCCCTTCCCCTGTACTCTGAGGGAGGCTTCCTACTTCCTAGTGAAGAAAGCCACGACTCTCATCCATTGTCATGGTATGCCCCCACCTTCCCTGGAACAGTATATTAATCACTCAGTGGCCTGATATTCACCCCTGCGCCCTCAGAAATACCCTCTCATAAATTCCTATTTTTCCTTTTTTGTTCCCAGGTCCAAGTCAAATGTAATGCCAAGCATTAAGCATTTCTTGGCAGTCACAAACAAACAAGCATACGCAAACACTCCATAATAACTGACGTATGGGTGCTCAAGCCCCAGTATTCATTAGGAAACTCAGCAAGGAAGACACACTGCATGCATCTCTGGGGCAATCACTGCACTTCCCACTCCTAGACCCAGCAAAGCGAGCACCCTCACCCACTGTAGCTAAGTTGGGCTGCAAAGACGCTTTCCATAAATGGAAAGGAGGAAGCTGTGTCCAGTTACAGAGAGGAAAGCTCTCTCTCCCATTTATACAAACAATATAAAATCACCAGACTCAACCTGAAGAGTCTGTGCCATTTTCAAAACCTATCAATAATAAATGAATATTGCACAACTTACCTCTAGTTAACCAAAATTCTCAGTGATACTTCCTGAAATGAAACACATCATTGTTGACCCTTCTCAGTCTTACAAGAGCCAATAAAGAATCTTCTGACAATAGTGTTCCTCAATACTTTTATTAAAGAGCCATTATCTTAACCCAGAGTTTTAAATTTGGCTATTTTTGTTCTTTATTTTCATTACTCTCATATTGAGCCACCTTCTCAGGATAAGAGGCAAAAGAATTATGTTTATTTGCGCCCACATCCTGGCTCTTAAAAATACATATAGACAGTAGTTTAAGTCATATTTCTGAAGAAAAAGCGCTAATGTTCTTTATATAGATTGTGCCCATACGGGAACAAAACAAAAACTAAGAACTCAAAATGGAGAGCTAAAGATCAGTCACCCGGGCTTACAGAAATTAGGGGTAATTGTCTTTCCTGGACATTCATTCACACGCATATTAGCAACAGCTACAATCTCATCCCTTCACTTATACCATTACCCAGAATTCTGAACAACAACAACAACAACAACAAATAGCTGCCAGATTTAGATTTTACCTTCTCTCTTCAATTTCTAGAAAAGATACCAATAGTATTTAAATAGCCAAAGGCAAGAAGAGGAAGAAACCAACTATGGATCCTTTGACTATCATACCCTGGATAACCTGGTTTTAAGACAAGACTTAGTCAATTCTCTTAATAAAGCAATAATCACCTCTCAGTGGAACTAGGTAGCAGACCTTAAAATGTAGAAGCCCAAGGCATTTCTTCCCCCTCCACAGGATGTCCAATAGATCCCTCTGAAATCATTTTGTCTGCTGACCACCCTCCCCCTTTTCGCTACATGGGAATCCCTTCCCAGACTGGCCTCTGTGATTGGTCTCTTGAACACTAGTCCTAACACCCTAGGCTCTCTGGCTTAGGTAGCTTTTTCAACCATGGGGTCTGTCCCACAATCAGCAGGCACTCATTCTATTCATTAACTACAGGACTATCCTAGAAAGATCCATGGAATGATTCAATTCCATCTCACTCCAAGTTCATTCTGTACAAATTAATGTGGCCCCTTCCTGGAAATCTTTAATCCACCACTTATTGCTTCTTAATATAATCCACATACTAACTATTCCAAACCCAGCCATAGACCTCAAATCCCTATGCTGACCTTCAGCTCGTGTTACACAGGAGACAAGGTGCATAAGAACTCCACATAACTTATAAAGATGCACACAATCATTGTCTATAATTGACACATAAAATTCCAGGCCATTTTCATATTTTCTGACGGGCATTTTAAAACAAAACAAAACAAAAAAAAAAAAAAACAGAACTCCAGCTCCATGGGAAAATGGACTTCCTGCTGAAAACCTCAGCAAAAACAGCCACCAGAATAATTCACTGGCACTAGGGTTATTAAAATCCCTGACAGGCATTACTTAAGATGTTGGAAAATTATTCAGCCACATGTGTACACATATATCTACCTTCTGTGTTTGTGCGTTCTCACACACACACACACACACACACACACACTCACTCACATTTTTAGTAAGTACTCATTAAGCTATCTGAGATATTAAAACTAATCACGGCAGTTTTCCTGTAATGTTATCCTCAGCATAAAGAGAAATGAGCCCATTGTCATTTATTTCAAAATCATTCTTTATAAAAAATAGCTAATCTCCAGAAGCACACCTGGTTTATTGAAGTGAATACAAAGATCCAGCATATAGCCTTAATGTGCTCAGCTGGGAAAATATATTTTTTAAATGAGCATTTGTTAGGGCTTTATTTGCAAATGCAAAACTATCCAAGGCACTCTTTGTGTATATACGGATTTTTCGTTTCAAAAACCACATTAATATAGGAGGATTCACATCAAACACTAACAGCAACAAAGAAAATTAACCCCTGCAGGACTGGAAAAACAAAAAAACATAATACCAGGTTATAGGAAATTCAACACCCAGGAAACCACTGACACAACCTTAAAAGTGCATCTGGTAGACATTTTCAACATAACACTGTTCCAGCAAAACCTCTTGACTCATACATTTGGAGTCCAAGTGTCTACAAAGTTGACTCAGGTATTAAAATTGGCAGAAAAGGAAGAAGGGCTAGGTTAAATATTAGAGAGAAAGATCACCCATTAACTACACTTGGGAACTTCCAAGGGAAAAATAATGACAAGTCTAGAGCTTTCCCTGATCTTCTGAGATGGCCAGTCTCCATGAGGAGGCACAAGTTTGGCCCAGTTGCCAAGGATGGGATATTGGAAGGCTTTCACAGCAAGGCCATGTGGCAAGGAGTGTGTGGCTCTTGGCCATGTTAGTCGGGTGTTTCCTAGATACGATGGCAGGTGTCATTTTTTCTTTCCATTTGATCAGGGAATGTAATACATCTTCAAAACAATTTTTACCCCACTGGTCAGAGATGTTAAAACCCAATCCTAAAAGAATCCCTTTGCCACTTTCCCTCAGAGGTACATTCTCCTATGCTGCCTTGATTCTTTTGAAAAGTATAATTGTCAAACAAAAGTCTTTTGTCTGTTTGATTCTTCATTTTTTTCTGTATTTAATGAGATTAAAATGTATAGTTAGTATATATTGAGATGCCTTCCCATTAGGGATCTAAAGAAAAATAAAATAATTCTGCTAAACGGCAAGATGAATACACAAGAACACGTAGGCTAGCATTTCCAGTGTTGAAAATGATAATGTTTATGAAGCTTGTCGTGATCTGAAAGGGTTAAGGAATGTCTTCAATAACAGGAATTATGTCAGGAACCACTGACATCCTATGCGGTGCATTCCTTTACAAATCAAATCTAAAATTAGTGCTAACTTTTCCTACTCATATCCCAGATGGATATTAGCATAATAACTGGGAGGTTTTTTTTAAACTTTTAGTTTTATATCCATATAGCATCCAGTGCAGTATCTTATACAAAAGAGATGATCAATAAATAGGTTTTGAATTGACTGAATGAATCAACTTGTTGGCACTACATCAAGGAAGTCAAGCTACACAAGCACACCCACAATATGTTACTCACTCCTTGGCTTAAAACCCTTCAATGGCTCTCCATTATACCTCAATAAAGTCCAAACAACTTCTGGTTATTTAGATCCTACCTGCATTTCTAGCTTCATCACTCATCAACAGTTTTGCCAGTTTTGGGGGGAATACAGTAACCATAGAAGCATAATAGATTTTGAGAGTAAAATCTTAAGAGCAACACAAAATGGGATCAGAATGGAGATATACGACAACACTGGAAAGAGACAAAATGATTCCCTAATGATAAGATGTGCTGTAAACTGAATATATTAATATATATATAAATGAAAGCTATGTTCTTCAAAGGGGAGGTAGGGGGTGAGCCATGGAATGTGCCATGGGAGGCAAAAGAGTAATCAATGGATTTATTTATATCATCTGGGCTCATTGGTAACCCTCTGCCTACAATGTGATGGTTGTATCAAATATCCACCATTTGGTTAATCTAGTTATTGCTCTAATTTCTACTTATCCAACAACCTTACAATTATGTTTTATTTCCTTTAGAAATATTCATATTTGAGCTATAAATCTGTACACCCTGGTTACTCTCTACTTGGATGTCTCACAAAAGCTTCCTATTCAGCATGTCCAAAAGTGGTCTAGTCCCCCCAACCAATTCTTTTTCTGTATTTTCTGTGTGTAAGTGGCACTGTCACCCATCCACACAAAATAGAAACCTTGAGATTCTCATATTGGTCAATATGCCTTATTTCAAGCACCAAGCACTATAAATCCTAACATCTAGATATTTTTCTAATTCATTAATTTCTTTTCATCCTTATTATCATCATCCAAGTCCAAGTTCCAAATATCTCTAAGAAGACCTTATTCCTACTTTTAACAGGGCGAGTGTTTGGGAAATAGTAAATTGATGTAGTAAAGTCATAATCCTTTGCACCTACCCACTTCCACAGCAGAGCATATGGATAACTGTCCCAGTAGGAGAAGTAGATGGAAATGACCAAGAAGAAGGAACACAGTGCTTAGCTTTGAGTCTCAAAGAGGATTTACAGGATGTCTGTAGATGGAAGACTCAAAAGTCAAGCCTTGGAGAGCCTAAGAAAGGGAATTCTCAATTCTATAGCAAGATCTTTGGTTGTGTACTACATTTTAGTGTTTGACTACAGGCCAAGAGAGAGAAAACAAAATGCAACCAGGGGAAAAAATCTAGCCCACCTTTCCAGCCTAGAGTGTTAGAGAAGGAAGACAATAGGCAGAGATAGCAGCAGCGCACCATGAAATATGTGTCTCGGCTCACTTCTCTTGAGTGACGTGCTGGAGCAGGTAGACATTCAAAGAGGTTTTCTCCACTTCCTATTTAGGACCATCTTGCCTGGTGCTCCCCAACTCCCAACCTGGAATAACTCAGCAGAGTATAAGTTGAGGAAAACCTGGGTAAGTGGAGGGAAAGGCTGAGTCTAGCAATCTAGTTGCTCTCTTGTCTTTAGTGCAATATGGAAATGCAGAAGGTCCTGTGTGCTCTGTGGAGGGACATGGGCAGCCACGGATGGTGCTGACTGGGGAGGCCACAAGAAGCCAGGGCTGGGAGGTCATGGGTATCATACTGCAGTCTAGATGGAACACAGAGCCAGACTTCAGACAGTCATGATGCAGCAATGACAGAGAGCGCTCAGACGCAAATGAGGCAGTGAAGAGAACCCCAGGCCTAACCACGCTGAGATACAACAGACGGGAGTTCATCAGGCATAGAGTCAGCAGCAAATGGAGGCAGGGCAGCAGTAACCGGGAATACAGTGAGGTACAGAGGACAGTAGTAAGAACCCAGAGAGCCACCTCAAGACCCAGATGCAAATACCAGGCACTGGAAGCTCTCCCATTCCACCAGTGCCATCTTGGGGAGAAGGAGACTGGGTGGATAACTCTGAGCACTTAGCTGAAAGGGACCATTCCAAATGAAAGGAAATGACTTAAGACTGGAAGAGACTGGGGTATAAAGTACTTCCCTGCTACTAAGAATAGGAACTTACAGTGTGAGTAAATTTTCAGCCTGCAACATACACTGTCCCTCCTGCTATGTGCTCTCAACTTGTAGCCAGAAGGCTATTTTGACAATGAATATCTAATTAAACCAGACGGATTATGAAAAACCTTCCAAGGTTTTCCTCTGCCCATTGGATAGAGATCAAATCCTTAATGTGTCCAATAAGCCCTTCACAGCAGGCCCTCCTATGCTCTCTACCACCGCTTCCTGTTTCCTCTAGCTCCTCTCAGTTCACTGATCTCCAGTCACAATGGTCTTCAGAGTATCCTGAACTTGTACACCCTCAGTCCATATTATCACCTCCAAAGTCCCTCCCCAACTCCAAATCCTATTCAGCTTTTAAGTCAGCATTTAACTATTTCGTTTTCAGGCAAGCTTTCTCTGACTAGAATTTTTATCCCTGTAACATACTAGATTACATTTTAAAAAACGAATTTCTTGACTTCAGGAATTCCCAGAGCCTTTTCTATGCTGTTGTGAATCTCCGAGAAGCAGGAAGGAATGTGCAGAGTTTCCCAAACTTTACTACCTGGAACACTCGTCTCCCCTCGGAGAACTAGTACCTGCAGGAAAGCATTAGGTAAAAGCTGACTCATGACACTCACAGAACTGAGAACTGTGTCTCTTGGAAGAACAGAGAATAACTAAAGTTAGTAAGGCTTCTTGAAAACGAGAAGAAATACTTTTCCCATGGTGGGAAAATTCCCATGTTGAACTTCTTTTGAGGAGATGAGAAAGTGGTAATACAGCAGAAGAGGAAAGCGGAAAGAGTAAATGGGGTGCCCATCAGCCCCATCAAGAAAATCTAGAGGTGCCTGCATTGGGCATTCATGATCTCTCCACTGCCCTGCACCCCATTCCAAGGCCCATAGCTTCAGTCTGTGCTCCAAGAATCTTCTCCTTCAGCCACAGGCTGCACTGGCCTTGGTTTCTATACAGGAAGACCAGCCGGTGACACTCCTGAGGAGTCTACAGTAGCTACTCGAGCAGCCAGAAAAAAAGAGGCCACCAGAAAAGGAAGGAAGCCGGAATGGGGCAGAAAGAAAAGTGGAAGCTGGTCTTCTCTGCTCCCATTTGTGAAGACGATATGCTCTGGGAAACAGGTGGCATCATTCTGGGTAAGAAAAAGTAAGTAAATCTACAAAGAACAGCAGTCATTGGAGAAAACTTCCCATCAGAAGATTTATGACATTATCCACATGGAGCAAACTTCACTGTTAAGTTAGATGTGCTTGAACCCCATTCAAGGGGATTTAATAACTGAGATGTCAAAGAACCTTATTAGAAGGCAATCTTACCTATGTGATCCTCTGACCTGGACCCCGCGGATCAGCTACAGTGACATGCCAAGATATGTGAGCCAGGGGGGTGAAAAAGAACTTCTGGCAACACAGCTTAATAAATGGATTTTTTGGCCCAGGGAAGTTGCTGATGTAGTAAAACGAGATGTGGTCCGACAAAAATTGGGTTACACATGAGAAAGATCTTGATAAAATATAGCCCTTCCCCGGCAAAACTACGTTATTTTCTATTAGATGGGTAGACCAGATAACCTCTGTAACTTTATCATCTGAGGTCATAGGTCATTTGGGGACACCTCAATTTGAATAATAGATAGGGGTCAGACATTCTACATGTGAATGATTCCTTTTCTGGAGGTTGCTGGCAGGAAAGCCAGGTATCTCCTCCTGCTTGAAAGAAACTCACAGAGAAGCACACAGTTGTGGATCCGTTGAAGAAACGGCAACCTCCATAAACCAACACTCTCCGAAAAGCATTATGGTTGGAAAAGCACAGGCTTTAGGGCAGGAGGAGGTGGCCCAGGCTATGCATCACCCAAACGGAGACGTGAATCAATTAGTCACATCTCCTCTGCTCCGTTATCTACTGCCTTTTCCTCAACATGCTTGTTTATAAATGATCCCAGCAAATGAGACCCCACTAAAGTCGCTAAGCTAATAATCAGAAAATCTGGGGATAGTTACAGCCTACCTCACTGTGTCACTAGGACTTGAGTGCCTGCGTCCCCTATTAAAAGACCTTTCTAGGGCTTCAAATCATAAAAATAGTGCCGTTTAAAATGACTGCTCTGGTCAAGGAACATTGCTTTGGCCATCAGGTTATAAGTAGCCAGGTGTGGGGAAGAATCAGTGAACAGAACAGGCTCCAAGGCAGAAAGAGACATTTTCTTAAGGTGTGCATAGAGGCTGACAAAGGGGAAAAATGAAATTATGGAAGAAAGGTTTTGTGAGAGACTTTTCTCCTCCTTATTTCACATCCAGGATCTAAGACCACGCACTGGCCAAGAAGCTGAAGTCAGCGGTTTCATGTCCTCAGGTGGTTCTGAGACAAGAGAGAAAAGAGTGGATGATGGGGGCCTAAGGGGGGGTGGGTAAGACAGGGTCATTTGATAACTCTTGGCTTGAACCTATGAGGGTTTCCCTTCAGGTATTATCCTGAAGAAAGCTCCGGGCAACCTTATGCTGATTCTTTACTTGTCACTTCTCAAAGGTGAATCAGTTCACGCTTACAACGGCTGACTCTGTGCTAACTGTTCAAGTTCACATGCACCTTCTAATTATAAGGAACAGGCTTCTTGGGCTTCTCCAGGCAAAAGCGGAGAGGAAGCCAACATTATTTTTGCTGTTACTGCAACATCCAACTAATTTTCCATCTGTTAGAGCCTCAAATTAAAAGGG
This sequence comes from Acinonyx jubatus, assembly GCF_027475565.1. NCBI lineage: Eukaryota > Metazoa > Chordata > Mammalia > Carnivora > Felidae > Acinonyx > Acinonyx jubatus. The sequence continues at coordinate 14,578,105 of NC_069395.1, read as the reverse complement.
CAATGATTATGAGTGAACACATGCCCACCGGCATGGCCATCCTTTACTTATGTGACTGAGACAGTCACTGTGCCATTTTCTGGATTGAGGGGACAGAGAAAAGAGCCATACAGGATAGGACTTGACCTGAGAGACAAGAGAGCTGGCTTATGTACTGACCATGCTTTTAAACAGCTAAGTGGCACTCTGCAAAAGCAACTTAACTCATCAGGAGGCCTATTTCCCGTTGACAAAATGCTCAAAAGTTTCATGACTATAACAATGGCAAGAGCAGGGAAAGCATTTTGAATAAAATACCCCGTTAGAATCATTTCAAGGTGTACGGGAAGACATACTAAGAATGTAAAATGGAACTATACCTTGGATATTGAGATTAGACTTTAAAAACTATAAAGAAAGTGTTCATGCAATGTTTGAGGAAGTGTCACAGGATGAATTGGGATGATTCAAAACAGACCGAATTTAAGATGAGGTACAGAAAGTAATCTGCACATATTTGAAGGCACATTGGGGAACCCTGAAGGGGATGCTGGGGCAAGTTTCATAGTGACTGAACGCATCAATATCAAGGGAACCTCCATCTGTAAATTCTTCCAAATGAATTCCTTGTCGCAACATGAGTAATAACCATAGGTCACATACATGTTACAATGTTACTGTGCCACCCACACCTTTCCAAAGTGATCAAAGAGAGATCTGTGTGCTCAACCAAGTATTTAATAATGGCATTGACAAAATATCCAAGAGTCCTTCAAACAAACCATAAGCTCTCCTTGACTTGGATCATTTCCAGACTCCCTAAGGAGGGTTACTGATGGTCAATGACCAAATAAGCACTCGGAGGAAAGGACAGTTGGTTATAGGGGTGGGGCGAAATGAGGACCATGATCTGATTGCCTGTGATAGTTGACAACAACAGGGCATTCCTTAAATGGTTTCTCAGAGGCATTTTGGGGCAGTTGGTTAAGGAATCCTATGTCTTCCAGCCAGAATCCATGGGCTAATCACCCTTAATCACTAAGAGGGCTCTTGCATATTATGGGAATTTTGATGAAAATAAATAGGCCACCTGGAGATGGACATGGCGAACAAGAGATCCCTTTCTTTCATCTTTCTTCGCTCATTCTTCCTTAATCAGAGCAGAATTACATGTCTTAAAGCAGTTGCCAAAAAAAAAAAAAAAAAAAAAACTCGCAATGCTGTAGATTCTCGTTCCAGTCATTAGACCTCTACAGAATTATTCAAAAATATTAAAACAAAGCTTTTATATGTGTCCCCCAAATTATTTCTTTTGTTCCAAACAATCTGAGTGACAGGATAAATAAGTTAATGGTCTCGTTCCTAAAATATGGTGGTGGTTTTTGTTCTGTTCTGTCACTCTGATAGTATAGAAGAGTCTTTTTGTGATCTTCCAAGAGCTACCAAAGGGCTGGTTACAGTCATGGTAATTACCACCAGAGACTGGGGCCACGTGGTAAGGAGGGGTTGGCCCATTTTCCAGGAGTAAGGGCATTTGGAAACCCCATGGAGGGTCCCCATGGCCCAAAGGCTCTTGTGTATGGTACTGCTTTACGAGAAAGGCTCAGCCGATTCCTCAGCAGCTGTGAAGTTGTCAGCCGTGGCATTCTTTACAAAGCTGGGTGGCTGCTCACTGCTGACATGTTCAGTTTTGAGCTCTGAAAAAAAAAAAAACCTCACTGGAATGTTGAGCTAGGCAAAGATAGCAGATGCCCAAAATGAAAAGGCCCATCATACATCAGGTGCTTAGGAACCTTCTGGAAACTATTGAAAAAACATGAGTACTTTTTCTACTAAGTTTGCACTTAGCCATTTCAGGTGCTTTTCATCCAAATCCCTCAACTTCCCCCTCCTGAACCTTGACAGCCAGACTAGAGACGATCCAATAGGCTATCGATCATATTCTCTTCTAAAGGTCACACTGGGAGAAGCATAAATGCCAGACAAACCGCACGCCTCTCTCAGGAAGATGCACATTTCATTTGCTTTCCTATTTAATCTCCTACAGGTTTTCAGCAAGACATGCAAATATCTTGGAAATGACCATGTTAGGTTTGATCCCATACTTGTGATCATTTTCTGAGGTGTTTTCAGTTTGGAGCTCTAATCAAAAGAAAGGACCAAATGCAAGTGGCAATCATCCTTGACTCCAGTCTAAACAAAGCTGACAACTTGACATGTTTTGGTATCTTCTAATGGAAGAAAGACAGTGTCCCTCTGAGAGTGTGGCGACACCAATTCCTAGGACTAGATCTTGCCACAACAGTGTCCATTTAGGTAGTAATGACCTGAACAAAGCTAAATGTATGGCTACTGTGGTTATTAGAAGGGTGCCTGGCAATAAAATACTATGCCTTAGCAAATAAAGAGACATAGAAGGTGAAGAAAGGTCAGAGAAAAAAACAGGTGAGGAATCAATGTCAAAAGAGGTCACTTTATGAGCTTCAAAGGGAGCTACACTCATTGATTATAATATCACTGAAACAACACAGGCCCTATGAGATCTGAAATTACATTTCCAGTCTAAATTTATAGAACTTACTACAGACTCTGGTTGTGATTGTAGTACATTAATGGAAGCCTACCAAGTAAGCATGATTTAGATGGTCACAGGCAGAGGTGAATTCAGTTCTTCCTGGGTTTGTATAACGAGGTGCATGATCAAGAAAGCTTTGGAATAGGTTTCTTCTTTAATTTCAGAGACATTGCTAGTGATAGCCGGGGCCAGAACTCTCTTTCAAGAACACAAATTGGATTATGGCACTCCCTTGCATACAAACCACCTATAGCCCTTTTCTGCATGCAGGATAAAGTATAGAATCCATAGATAATATGTAACCTCCTTCTTGTTTTCATTTTCTTTAATGTTTATTTATTCTTGAGAGAGAGAGAGAGAGAGAGAGAGAGAGAGAGAGAGAGAGAGAGAGAGAGAGAAAGAGAGAGAGATGTAAGCAGGGGAGGAACAGAAAGAAAGAGGGAGACATAGAACCCAAAGCAGGCTCCAGGCTCTGAGCTCTCAGCCCAGAGTTCAATGAGGGACTCAAACCCGCAAACCGCAAGATCATGACCTGAAGTGAAGTCAAACACTTAGCCAACTGGGCCATCCAAGCACCCCTATAAGCCCCTTCTTATGAGACCACCACAGCATCCTTTTCTGACTTCATCTGGTACTCCAACCACACCAAAATTCTCTGTTTTCTGAAGCCAACATACTCTTCCCTCCATCCAGGCCTTCATACAATTGTTTTCTGGCTGAAACGCCCTCTCTACCCTGGTAAATTATCCCTATTCTCTTTCCCCATTTCTTCACCATGGCAGATCCCGGGATCAGCAAACCCCATTTCCTTTCCTTTCTGGGTACACGGCTATACCACCTTTCTCATTTTCCCTTGCTGTCAAATAGTTTTACATGACTGAACTCTGGCCAGTGGTAGGTGGGTAGAAATGATGCATGTATGACCTCACTGGCCCCTAAAATCCTCCCTTTGGATACTCTATGACCTGTCCCTTCCAGTGCTTCAGACTCTGAGGCCCTTGGGGATGGCCCTGGGTCCAGGGCCTTATGTGGACCAGAGCACCCAACTGACCCCACCCTCCACTCCAAGTCAGACATAGCAAAAATAAGAAGTAATGTAGGGCATCAAGATGTTTAGGATGTTTGTTTCAGCAGGTAGTCTACTTTGACGAATGCACTCCACCAGATATTATTAACCGCATTTTATCTTTTGTTATTGTGGTTATTTTTATGGGTTGCCATACGTTGATGTTTGGAAGACATCTAGATATAAATAGAAACTTATGTTTATTGAAGGAAAGAAAAGGTGGACTTATAGCTAAACAAAAACTAAAACTATGCAAAACCTTTTTCCATCTCCGAGCTGACTAGCTAAGCTGGCTAGAACATGGTGCCACTGAAATTGTGTTCATGGCTTACGCCGTACTGGAAATAGTTGGCTTATACAGAGGAAGGCTGTGTCCCTTTTCCTGGGCTGCTGTTTTTCAGATGCGTGCCACTAATCATGCACCTGCTTGAAGGACCACAAAGGGAGAGAATTACAGAAACAAGTGAGCAGCAATGGCAGCACAGTTTTTCAATCCTTTCAAAGCTATAAAAATAGAATGACTAGACGACAAAACCTGAAACTCATGGACAACATTTAAAACAAAACGGGAGACAAAATTTCCTCATGAATCCCAAACCAGTTGACTGGGCAAACCACCAGTAGCCACAAATCATACGTGGAATCAGCGTCTGGATGGGAAGGAGAAGGAAATAATGGAGTGGCATCTCATGGACCTAAAAACAGAAGAACGCTTAAGTAGCCAGCAGTACTCACTGAAAAGTTCATAGGGCCAATTTGAAACAACAGCTGTAACCAGGAGGGGGTTTTGTCCTTTTTAACTCCTAAGTGCAAGGGGCCCATGCTAAGTAGGACTGAACAAAACAGAACAGTTTGGTTCTTACAAACTGTCAAGTCACCAGGGTTCCCTTCCAGAGGGAGCTCCCACGAATGAGAAATTTCTGTAACCGGCATTAAACTTGAGGAGTATGGAAAAAAGACCTGAAAGAAAGAGAAAGTTTAGATCAAAGTGGCGATGGGGAGAGAAGCCAGAAAAAAAATCTACCATATTTTTGTATACTACATTACACACACACACACACACACACACACACACACACACACACAGGGAAAGCTCTGTTTTCTGAACTCTACACTTCATTCTAAAAGGTCAGGAAAATTAATTTCACATAAAAATGAACAATGGAAAAGTATCAAGGTCAAATGCCATACAAAGTTATTATAATTACAAAAAAGAATACAGAGCAGGAAAACATCCCTAGAGACAACAAAGGCGTGCTGGAAAGACATTCACATAAAACAGATCAAAACTATAACCTATCACTTGAAAAGAAGCATAAGACATTAAGAAATGATACAAAATATAAAAGAACACTACAGTCAGATTACAAGAACTTGTGAAAATGGTGATAGAACTCAGAAAAGAATTAGAAATAAAAGGGAAAAAAACTTTCATAAATGTCAGCTAAACTGGGAACAAATAAACAATAAATAATACCCTAATAAATATTAAAGATAAAAAGGTTTGAAAAAGAGACAAATAGTAAGATGAACAAAGAAATTGAGCATATGGATAAAAAGAGATTCTGAAGAAGTCTAAGCAAGGGAATATAACAAACACTTACAACTAGAATTCAAGAAAATTTTCTGGAATATTAAAAAAGAACTTGAAAAGACACTGAATATTTATACCATGTACCTGACAATACTGACCCCCTAAAGAAACCAATACTGAAACACATTCTAATAAAACCCTTTGGGTACATGACTTACACTGTAAAGAAAATTAAATTATCAATAAATTTTCTAAAGCGATGCTTTAGGCCAGAAGAAAATTAAGCTGCCTATTTGATATACTAAAGGAAAGAAAATAATTTTATATCCAGCAAAACTGACCTGCAAGTGTACAGGGTTCAAACAAATTGTTATGGATATAGGCCAGAACTACAAGAATATTGTTCCTTTCTGAAGAACACTGCTAAAGAATGAACTTAGTCAATCAAAACAATTAGAGAGACCACCAACATAAAGACTGGTGGTGAATATTAAAATATATAGTTGCCTGTGGAATTAAGATTAAAAGTGCGCTAAAAGGTAGACAGCAGAGTATCTAAGGGCTATATGCTCTGACAAGGTACATACAGCACAACTATTTTAAAATGAGGAAAGGATTGGTGGGTGGGACTGTATGCAAAAAAATAGTTTTAATGTTTTCAGTAACTGCATTGGCACTACTATTAGCATTGCTCTCCTGAGACTAGTGTGTGACTAATATAGTATAAAACAAGTGGTATCTATGAAATATTCTAATTCTCTTATCCCCTGTGTCCTTGTGAATGAAGATTCATGGGAAAGGAAGGATCTATAAATGCAATGTGCAAGAGGTCAAATAAAACTCTGTGATCTCAAATTTGAATTGGAATATCAATATGAACTCCTAAGTTCATAAGATATTTAATATAATTTTTTATTTAATGTTTATTTATTTTGAGAGAGAGAGAGACAGAGTCAGAGCAGGGGGAGGAGCAGAGAGAGAGAGGGAGACACAGAAACCAAAGCAGGTTCCAGGCTCTGAGTTGTCAGCACAGAGCCCAACACAAGGCTTGAACTCACAAGCCTTGGGATCATGACCTGAGCCAAGTTGGATGCTCAACCGACAGAGCCACCCAGGTGCTTCCATAAGATAGTTAATAAAATAAATTCATAAAAATATAGATATGTCTACCTAGCTATATTTTTGATGTGTTTATTTGATAAATAGGTAGGTAGGTAGGCAGGAATATAGGCAGGTAGATAGGTAGATAGATACACAGATCCCAATTTTGTCCTCTACAAAAGTTAGAAAACAATGACCAATGCAGCAGCAATGAGCATCCCTAGCACCCAGTCTATAGTCTTGGGATAACATTTCTTACCCAAAGAAACGACAGCTTCTTGGAGAAATAGCTGATTCCAGATCTAGGACAGGAAATGTACAAGATGAACCTGGAACTTTCTATACATCAGATAGCAGGGAAGTTATCAAAGGCTGTTAAGGCAATGACAAAAGGACTCAAGATGCAACTTGAAAAGGTCCTCCCTGGCTAAAGTGGGACAATTTGAGCTTCAATAATGATCGCTGCCTTGCCTACCATCACCTACACTCTTGCCAAAGGAATCAAACTTGAGTGTAACCCAGTCTCTGGATCCAGCTGCCAATTTGCAAGAAACACAGCAGGGTGGGGGCGCGGGGAGCGCAGGTGCAGTGTTGGCAGAGGAATGTGTTAAAGTGCACTATGAGTATGTAGTCAGTAAAACTTAGGCTCGGGGAAAGTCTACTGGTCAAATGGCCCAGGTTCCCAGATAAATCGTAAGGAAACAAAAGGGATTAAGGAGGAACTTACAAAGTAAAAGAGATTTACAGGGCATATCCTTTTTATTTACTTATTTTTTTTAATGGACAAGACTAAACTATAGCATTTGGGGATGCACACTGGGTGATGAGTGTATTTCTAAAAATACAATAAAGTGATTATTATAATAGGATGACGATTACTTATGGGGGTTACAAAAGGCTGTGATTGGGTGAGGCTTATGGGTGGCAAAACTTGAGTTCTTGTCCTGCCTACCATACAATACACGCACAATTTTCATATCTATATACACACACATTTATGTACACATTTTGTACAACATATATATAATATGTAAATATACGACACATGAGGACACTCATTTGATTCATATAGTTTTTCTGCTTGTGTTCTATTTGCAATAAAAATATTTTTTTTTTTTAAAACAGACTGCGTTTCTCACTGACATCCAATCTCCTGCTGAGAAGCCTTCGCAAAACACATGGTTGAAGTGGAAAAGAATGCTAGGAAATGATGATTGAGGTCATATTGTGAAGGTCAACAAAAGTCTTTGCAGAGTTATATTTAATTTAGGAAGATAATGTAGATCTACTTAAAGGTTTTTATGAGTCCAGTGATTTCGCCTTTCCTCTGAACTTCTTAATGTCTCCATCATTTACTTGATTCTCAGATTTGTATAATGAAGCTGAGAGAGCTAAGGGAACACGATGCAAGATAAACCCTGGCAATAACTCTGTGGTCTTAGTGGGTGAAGGGGGATGAACCAGTGCCCTTATCATGATGGAGCCACCCTAATCCTGTTTACTGGGATTTAACAGAAACCTGCTCATTGTGTTCCATACATTAAATAAGCTTATCCAGACCCCGTGCTTTTCCAAGCATCTACATTGCTCTCGTGCTCAGAGAATATGCCAGGACTCACGAGACAAGAGTCAACTTTGAGTTACACAATCAACACCAGATAGACAGACACGAGGGAATAAATGCCTTTGAGTATGCCTGACCCATCAAAACAAATGTACAGGTATCTTTCTGAGACTATAAAGAAGATATCCCTTAGAAATGATTATTTTATACCCATTATTCTATTTTAAAATACATCAGACTTTCACGAATAGGCTATAATATTTAGTATGCTAAATATTTTTAGTGACCATAAAAGAATAATCATAGAGATTTTGTAGATGTGTTCTTTTTTTCCCCAAAAGGTCTCCAGTTCCTCCACTCCAAATTATCCATCCAACGGGATTTTCAGGAGGTAATAATGTGTAAAATTCTCCTCGTTCAAGACTAAGACAAAAAGGAAGCTCTTAAAATTGCCAGTGTCACAGTTAGGATAAAATGGGCTGCCAATCACCAGAGCATAATTCGGCCCCATATTATAAAAGCACTACTTCTCAGTTCTTTCAGAAAAAGGTGAAATATTAAATCACAAATAAAGAACAAAAAAGAGGTGAAATAAAGCAAAGTAGCTAAGTGCATGGAAGTAAGTACCAAATGTAACAGACAGGAGTAAAACAAACCTCCCAAGAGCCATCTTTCCCAGGACTGCTTTCACGCTTCTAATTCAGAGGAAATAAATGGGCTCATCCCACCCTTGAATATGGAATAAAAAGACGGTTACACTGGACTGCAGAAGAGGCTAGGCCAAATTCACAGAGGTTTTATTAAAAACAGGAAAAGGTCAAGTCCTCTTCCCCCAAAGGAATGTCCAGGGCTTGTCAGAATTATTACTCCAAGATAGTTTCTTTATTAAATTCACTGTGCAGAAATAGAAAGACAAGGCCGGGGAGAACTAGAAAGACACAGGAAGTCTTACTTTAGTCTAGCCACAAACTAAATTTAATGCAAGATACAAGGAATCAGCATCCTCTTTACTGAATCTACAAACCAGATATATTTTAAAACCTAGAGTAAATCCTTAATGAACTAAGAAATGATGTCATTAAATAATCCTTGCGCTTTCCCCCCCAAAAAATTAGAAATGATATGCCAGGGATAACATTGGCAGCAACCTCACTGCTAACCAAGGGCATGAAACAGCCATCTACGCTTTAACCCATGTTTGCTTCTAGTTAAAATCAAGTGTTAGTTAATGAATTAGTTTGAGTGAATTTATAGATTGAGGGCAGCCCAGCCCTGCCTTGTTTAGCAAACATTTTCAACATGGGCAGTCACGGGGAAATCTCAAGCCCAAGTTAAGTGCCAACTTAAAATGGATTCCCGAGACACCCCTGGCGTGTGAATTAATTCTATTTGTATTAATATTTGGAATGTCACGCAGAAAGCCGCAACTGGTTTTGCGTGACGCTCTGGCACTCTCTCCACGGCATTTTTATCACGAAAATGACCATGTTCTGAAAGCTGTGGCATACTGTGTGAGAGACTTTACAAGACTGAAAGGATGAAAAGCTGAAAATTTCTCCCCTGGTCTCTGCCTATTAAACACCCTAGCTTCTCAACAGCAGGCTACGTTTTGGTGTCAAAGAACAGGGCACTGTATTCAATTTCAGTGCAGTGAGGGGTTTGAGTAATCCTGTCTCTTTACATTTCATATCACACCCACTTGCAGAAAAGTCAACCGATCGGCTGCTCCAAAATAATGCCCACCTCTCAGGGACGTGGACACAAAAATACTCCTTGTAAGTAGGTAAAAAACAAACCACCACCAACAACAAAAAACCAAAGTGACACCTGGAAGAGAAAATCTGTTCTCAAGAGCTACAGTCAAAGGGGAGTGTCCAAGACTGAAGTGCTTCTCTTTGGAACGCTGCAAACCAGTGCTCTTGTTTTTGTGATAACAGCAACAAGGCCGGTTCGGATCGGCAGAAACGGGGTAGAGACAAATACCTCCCTTCAGCCTACAGTTTCAAATGTTTCCTAACAGCAAACACTTTCACGGTTTCGAAATGAAAACATCACCTGATTTGGGTTGCGTTTCTTTCCCTTCCAAGCTTCTGGCGGAGAGGTCAGTTGACTAACGTGGCTCCAGAGAGAAGAAAGAACATAGACACAAGGCTCATGGTTCCCTAATCAACCCCCCGGCCAGTCAAAAAGGAACTAGTATGTACTCAGGTGACCGGCTTCTCTTCTCCCTCAGCTGAGAGCCAACAGCGGGATCCGTCCTGGGCAAGTATCTGCTGTGGGCTTTGGGGTTTTACATATTGTCACCCCTCCTCTCCTCCTCCTTCTTTAATGGGTTCTAGAAAAAGCACAGGAGATTGCAGTTTCAGCAGACAGGGAAAAGAGGGTTGATATGCTTTACATAGTTATTTTTATATTTAATCCAAGAGCAAGAGAGGCCTAAGCAACCCAGCTGACTCTAAAAAGCATTTTAGGAAGTTGGCAACCGAACAAGCCACCTCCTGCTATCTCCTACTGTGAAGTAACTGTATCCGGGGTATAGACATGTTCATCAAAGATATCAATAGCACAGATAATTAAGTTAGCGCAGCAAACTATCCGCAGGCTTTGAAGTGTGGATACAGTTGGTGTGCTAACCTTTCCCTCACCTGATAGGCTAAGCCTACAATCCCCTCACACGTGTTAACAATCTTGTGACCTTTGGTCCCTTCTCATTATCACATTATTTAGGTTACCCAACCACGTGGGGCCTACCATAAGAAGGACTGCTTATAAGCTGGGAGAGTTAACAGGCTCAAAGACGGACTCCGCCGGGATGAGAAGAACCTGCAAGTAGAGAGCCTAGAATTCTCTAGATGTGGCTATAACGCACCAGGAAGGAAAGCGCATCACGGAACGGGAAAGGTTGTTGGCTAACCCAGCGCTCCTCAAATTCTGAAGGGTGTGAGAGTCACATGAGGTGTTTCTAAAAATACGAGTTCCTGGATCCCACCCTCTAGAGACTCTTACTCAAACCATTGGGCTACAGGCATGGAATCTGCATTCTAATGAGTCCAGAGATGATTCTAGTTTGTAGCCCCTGCACTACTTTTTTTTTTTTTTTTTTTTTTTTTTTTTTTTTTACAAAACTAAGCACAATCAACTCTCCAGGAGCTAAGCACAACTACTCTCCAGTAGTATAGCCAGTAGTATTATCCCAGAAACCAAAAAACTCTTTATCCATGAAAGTTGGGGCTTTGCATATTTCACATCACTTGATCTTGTTTGTATATGTAAGATTTGTTTCATTTTACAGTCATGGAAACTGAGCAGTGTTAACTAATCTGCTCCAAGGGCACAAGTTAATAAGTGGCAAAGCCAGGGGCAGAACCCAAATCTGTGGCTACCAAATGGAATCACAGACTATCACAGGGAGAAGTCACAAAGGAGCTATAGTCCCTCCTGATGTGGGTATAATTTACCTGCCTTTCAGGCCTTTCCTCCACAGAAGACCAGAGTGGGTCGGCCCAGGAGCTCAAGAAAGGGCTAAAGCTAACACATGCAAAATATCAGAAGTTCCCCCAAGGCATGAGCATTCTTTGCAGATTTTACTGGAACTTGATGGACAAAATAACCTATAGGAATTGCATATAGGAATCAGCCTTTAGATGCAGAGAAGGCTGCTATGAAAAAAAATGAACGATGACTATCTTTTGAAACAGAAGATAAGGAATATGTGAGCTGGGTCTCTTTCTAGCCCACTCTGTACCCCAGTTATGCCGGTCTTTGCACAGACCCCTCCAAACGTGAATGGATCCTTACTACACTCATTTTGGGTTTTCAATGAGGAAGAGAAAGAGGCAAAATGGTGAAGAGGGCAAGATATAAAAGAAAACAAGGACCAGAGTACCAACTTTCCTCAACCCCACTCCCAGGCGTGGGGATTCCATAATTCCTTGACAGAAAGGCCTTTTACAGTAAGAAAAAGGCAGATGTGTTTCAAGTACTACTGGGAAGGTAACTAGCCTAGGATATCCATTAGTGGCCCATAAATCCTGCTGCTCAGAATGCTGATGTATTTCTAGTGATTTGTGATGTTTTTCTTTCCGGGTTTTGATGGCAACTGAGGTTGAACACAATAGACCAGTTTGGCAAAGGTAAGATGCCTCAGCTATGACAAACTTAACTCTCTGGACTCAAAACCCTCAGTAGGTGTGAGGCAGCAAACCTAGCTCAATGCCAATTCCCACAAGAAACCCCCTCTGGGAATATGACCTTCACTGTGGCACTTCCAAGGAAAATTCCATTGTTAAATGTGCTCTAGGAGAATCTCCCAAGAGGCTTGCTTAGAGAAATGTTACCCATTATTCTTTCAAACATGAGGTTTTAGTGGATTAAACCCACTCCGATGGTAAAAGTTTAAAAGGAGAGTCTTATATCCCTTGAAAACCCTGGCAATGAGGCTCGGGGGACAAACAACTTAGAAGGTAACGGCCATAGGTGTGAGCAACCCCTTCGTATTTCCAAGGCTGAGCTGCGATGGGTACTCACGCTCTGTCGTTTGCACACAAGCTGCAGACCAGCTCGGTCAAGAACGGCGAGCGGAGGGGAAAACACAGCCAGGCAAGGGACCGGGTGCAAAACTGGCAAGTGGAGAGTTACAAAACCTTTTTTCTTTTTCTCCCTCTAGAAGCAAATATAAGCCTGCTTTATGATGGCAATCCTAGTTTCCCAGAGAAGCACTTTTGCAATAATAGCACCATAGAATAAAAGCTTGAGCAACCAGGGGCATTTAGAAAAATAAAGCCTTCCTTTTTCCAAATACATTGTGGTCAGTGCTGCCAATGCCTTGTTCCTTATGCTCCCTGCCAGGAGTTCACCTTAGTCCTCTAGACTCGAGTATTTAAAGTGTCCGAGTACTGAAAGGCACAGTCATGGTACCTCTTCAACAGAGTTTCTTTGAAGATTAACTGAATTACTGTATGGACAGACACTGTGGACAATGTCTGGTACATAGTAAGCTCTCTATAAGCCAAGGCTCTTAATATTATTGGATCAGTGGTTGTCATATGTAGCTCAATTAGCCACAACACATATATCACACCCCAAATATTTTGTAAAGCAAATATGTGACATGTTTGTGTTTTTCATCTTTATTCTATATCCCATAGGGAAACTTCTAATAAAAAAAAAATCAGCCATTTAAAAAATATGAAAGTAGGGGATGCCTGGGTGGCTCAGTGGGTTGAGCGTCCGACCTCAGCTCAGGTCATGATCTCACGGTTAGTGGGCTGGAGCCCCACGTCAGGCTCTGTGCTGGCAGCTCAGAGCCCAGAGCCTGCTTCGGATTCTGTGTCTCCCTCTCTCTCTCTGCCCCTCCCCCTGCTCGTGTGCTTGCTCGCTCTCTCTCTCTCTCTCTCAAAAAGTAAATAAATATTTTTTAAAAGATTTTAAAAATCTGAAAATAGTTAAGCTACCTACTTTCTCCTTTACCATTTAAACTTTGGAAGAATCTAGAACAAGGCTTCTCAACACTATTCTCCATTTTTGTTATAGAGGGGGGGTTGCCCTATGCGTTGTATGTTCAGCAGCATCCCTGGTCTCTACTCAATAGGCTGCCCATAGCACCTTCTTCCCACTTGTAATAACCAAAAATGTCCTCTATCATTGCCAAATGTCCTTTGGGTGGGGGCAAAATTGCCCTTAGTGGAAAACCACTGGTCTAGCATTTTGAAACAGATGAGTAAACTACAGATACAAGTTCTGTAGAATATGCCTCAAACATAAGATGCTGTGCCCCTGCTGAGGACTTCACGTATGCCACAAATAGCACGGTACCAATGGTGTAGTATGACCCACAGCCTGACAGGGACAGTGAGATGCTAAGCACTAACAAGCTATGGTGAGCAAAACAGCCCAAACTTCTTCACATATGCAAACTCAACATTTAATTTTCTGCAAGATTACCCACAATAATTACAAAGTTTCTATAATGCAGCCTCAAAAGCTTGGAACTAGGAGATCCATAAGAATTGATCTTTTATCTTTTACCTTTGCTGTGTCCTGGGTCTGTGTAACATAGCAAATGAATGTAGGCAATATTTTCCTCTCATTTCTAGGAGTAGTAAAGTGAAACTTTACTAAAATTAAAATGATTATTAAGTAATCCAATGGAGAGAAAGACAGAGTAAACCTCCAGCGTACAAACAACACTGAGACAGACGAAGACCCACTGTGCTTTTAAGTATGCATCTTTTAACAGAACATATTTGTTGCCTATTCGATGACTAATAGTTTGACATTCTAAAAGTAATGTTGAAATATTAGCTGGTAGCTGCTTCTCGTTAATGATGGCTTGAGGGCAAAAAGCTGACATGTCTATGACACTGGTTTGTCCGCTCTGCCAGTCACATACAGTACTTTTGAAGCATTAGCAATAGCTTGAATGGACTTCCTACCGGGAATCTGTGGTCAAATGCTGACTAATGCCAGATCAACTTGAAGATTTCAGAGCCATTATCAAATACCTAATTTCTCTGTCATAGTCTTAGAATTAAGCCAAGCCAAGAAGTTCACCTTACTACTCGCAGCTATATTAGGATCTTATTTACTTGATATGAATAAAATAGAGCTCTATGAGAAAGAGCACACATTAATTTCACCTTCTAATATCCATGTGACTTATAAGGTTCCCTTCCAAAGGAAAAAAAAATGACACTCATATTTTAACTAAGTATCAGACCAACCCAATTTTCTTGTAAGGGCGTGAATCACTCTGAAGAAGGAATGTTGCACCGTCCACCCTCATAGCCATTTAGGTTTTTTGAGATGATGTTACGGATGAGGATTACTCTTCTACTACACAGTAAAATGGGTGGGACTACAGGGAAACATGAAAGCTAAGTTTCATGTACAAGGTCATTTGTCTCTTACTTAGAGCTGCCTCAATTCATTCTTCTGAGAAGCAGAGTATATTTCCACTCTACTGCCTGACCTAAGAAAGAGAGGCAAGCCTGACGACTGGGTAGAGAGAGGTATTCTGCATTCTGGTATGAGCCTCCAGGGGGCAATTCTCCTTTCCCTCATTTCTCAGTGGAGGACAGAATCAGATATTTGCACCATTGTTAGCCATAGATACCACACTCAACACAAAACGAGACACTGCAAGTATTTCTTCTAACATTCTCAGGGTGTTCTTCCCTTTCCTAACTTTCTTTACACTCATCTTTAGTCCCACCCTGCACCATCCCTCTCACAAGACTGGAATCTCTGAGAGGTGGAATCAGTCCAGATATGGATGTCAGAAGGTTCAGTTTCTAGTCTTCTCTCTTTCTACCAAACTGTTACCCTGAACAAGCCACTTAATCTCGCTAAGTTAACTCAGCTGTAAAAGGCAGATGATAATTTGTGACTTCATAAACTTTCACTGCACAAATATCATGTATTATTAGAAGAAGTACTTAAATGTAGAGAAATCGTGGAAGGGAGTCATTTTGCCTGTGATTTCAGTGAACAGTCAGAAGAAAATGATTCATCAACAAGCACAATTACTCTCAGGCGTCTTCACTCAAAACTGGCCATGTGGTTCCACGACCTTCTAAAGGAAAAGATGGAAAGCCACCTTTACTCCCTTTCAATTCCTCCTCTCCACTTCTACCATTTTAACACTGAAAAAGGATAATTGGGAAGGTACCTTCTCCCCCTCCCCAAAAAGGACACTGGGGCCTTTGCCTCCTGGCCTAACCTCAGGGATTTTGCTTAAACTGATTTAAGAAGGTGGGCTGGCTTGACATCAACCTTGGAAATTACAAGGATTTCTGCTTCTCTTTCCTTGGACGACATCTCAGCATTCCTCACACAACAGTTTGGTACCTCCCTCTTTTCCTGGTCCCCTATACTTACCCAAACCCACACCCTCAAGACAAACATGCAGAGTGGGAAGTACCTCTCGGAAGGGGACTCCATCTGCTCTACAAACAGAATGCCAGTCGGACATAATGTGGGAGCAGCAGGCTACTGTCTGGGGAAGACACCATAGCGGCTGGTGGACCCCAGGAGGCTGAAGCACAAGAAGGCACAGGATTCTCTCCAGTGCACAGCCTGGAACCTGGGAGGGGGAGCGGGGAATGTTGTAAACCACAGCCCTTACACCATTCCTTAAAGATCGGATGATGGTATTCCAGACTGCAAGGCAATAGCAAAACCTGAATAAAAGGGCCCTGTCTTTCCATTTCCCAGACAGGCCCTCATTATGCACACAAGTGTGACCCTCCTCTCTCCATGTGTCCCCAAGTTCTTATAAGTTGGTTAAGTGATAACCATACCAATTGAAAGAGATCATCACAGGAAAGGGAAAAATCTTTTTCTGAAGGCTCAAAACCAGAGAATGACCTTCATATCTGCTATAAGTTGCCATGATTTTAGGAAGATCATTTAATCTCTGCAAAACACAATTTCTTCATCTGTAAAATTGGGAAGAAAATGTGACTTATTTAAGTCATAAGATTTTTTTTGAAAATCAATTCAATAACAAGTAAAAACTACTTTTAAATAAAAAGCATTAAATATTACTAAACACCAAGTCTCCTACATATAGGTTAATTCAACTTAAGCCTACAGTTGCAAAAGCACAACACGACTTTAGAAAATCATCAGTGTTGGGACACCTAGGGTGGCTCAGTCGGTTAAGCGACCGACTCTTGATTTTGGATCAGGTCAGGATCTCACAGTCTGTGAGACTGAGCCCCACAGTGGGCTTTGCTCACGAAAACAGCTTGGGAGTCTCTCTCTCCCTCTCTCTCTGCCCATCTCCCATGTGCATGTGCTCTCTCTCAAAAATAAATTAAAAAATAGAACATCTTCAGAGTTAATATCTGAAAAAGCCAAAAGATGGTTCTACAGTATTTGTCCCTATGTTGATGTACCCATAATTCTTTCTTCCCATGTGTCTATACCTTGGTATGAATCTCTCTGTCTCCAAAGTTAGCATGATGAAGTAGAAAAGTACACTGCATTTAAAGGTACAATACCATAATGTAAATCTCAAAACCATTATTTTCAGTTTTGTTGTCTTGGAAAAAATAATGTCTAGAATCAGGGTGATGATCCTAGACCATCTACCTCCAGAACTGCTTGTGTGCTAAATGAGAGGCATCTAATTATGCCTCTGCCTTGTTCCCTCTCTCTCTCTCTCTCTGTCTCTCTGATTCTGCTTCTGTCTCTGTCTCTCTACCTTGTCTACCTCTTCCTCATTATCCTTTATCCTTTTCCACCTCTTTCGTATTTTCCTGTCCAAAAGATAGAATTAAGTTATATTTCTAGATTTTTTAATTGAATAACTAAATTAAGTTGCTTTTTATTATCACCATCTTCTCTGTTTCTGGTTTGAGTCTTTTAAATGTGCTAGAGTAAATCCATTTCATGATTCTTGGGTCTCTCTTTCATTCCAGAAAATACACCTTTCCCACCACCTCTGAAAATTGTCTCCAACTTAATGAGGCAATGTGGAGAAGAGACATAGGGAAGATTATACATTGGAGGCTTGGCTCTGTCACTCACGAGCCAGGTAAGTTCTGTCCCCTCTTGGAGGTTCAATTTTCTCATTTATAAGATGGGGGTAACACTATCTCATAAGAGTAATGGGGGAATTAGATCAATTAAGATGCCATGTAAAACAAATGGCATAATCCCTGGTTAAATGGTGAGTGCACAATAAAGAGCAGCTTCTATTATGTTAAAACTAAAAAATCAGTTCTATGCATTAACGACACCAAGGATAACATTAATAATGGTAATTTGGGGACAGAATGGGATACTACCCATGAAACAGCTTGGAGATGGAAATCTCTAAAAAGTGCCAGACACATTTTCTTAGTGCTTTGTACGTGTTAACCCATGTAATCCTCACAATAATCATAGGAAGTGGGTGCCATTATTATTCCAGCTAAAGGTGAGGGAACAGAAGAGACTTATAAGAGTGGTTCCCTCATTTCCTTAGATCATCACAGCTAGTGAGCGGTTGATCCAAAATTGAAACCCATGTAGTCTAGTTCCAGAGCTGTGCTGTAAAGCATCTTTAAAAATCACATGCCTCCAGGAAAGACGGCATCTTCTAGACCAGCTGGTATGTTGCCAGTAATTTGTTACCAGGAATAAAGTACAGAAGTCTGCTGGTTACTCTCTTTTTAATGGAAAGGAGTGTGGTTGCATTTACAAAATTCACTGGTCTTGGTCACCACATCTGCATTTCCTCTCTAGTGTAGGAAGGAGAGCAGTGCAATCCAAGCCAAAGCTTTAGAAGCTGCTTATGCCCTGGGCTCATCTGTGGTACGTGCACATCACCTATCAACATCAGCATCCTTGTCGTCACCACCACCACCGATATCATCACTCCCGTGATAATATTACTTATTGATCACTATCTGACAGGCACACGGCCATTCTTCACGTATGTTTTCTGAATGTGTTGCAGTAGAAGAAAATGTTGAAAACCACTGAGCTACACCATTCCAGATGCAGACATAAAGCCGTTCCCATGATTCTACCACTGATGACGCCACCACTGACCTTGGAAAGGAAAGAGGAATGGCTATAACGTTCGCTGACATCTACCTTGTGTCAAGCATCGGACAAGACACTTTACGTATGTAATCTTACTTAATCCTGAACACAACCTAAAATACAAGCATTAGAGTTATTTTAATCCCAGTTTTACAATGAAGGAAACCACAGCTCGGAATGGTTAAGTGTCCTTCCTGAAGATCACAGGGTTTCTACATTATGGCTTCAGGAGTAGAACCAGACCCATATTACTCATTTGAGCCATCCCTTTAGGAGAGTTTCATCATTTCCTAAACTAGATTTTTTTTCCCACTATAATATAAGCTCTCTCTTTTGGCAGGAGCCCCCAAAGAACACTAGCTTGGGCATCAGAAACCCCAAGTTCTAGCCCTGTTTTTAACAACTCCTAAGTTGTGTGACTTTCAGCAAGTTGTTTACCCCTTAATATAAAGAGTTTCCAGCTCTGACTCCCACACTCTATGATGTCCCTAGAAACAGACAGAAGATACCCGCTGCCACTCATATATCAGTTCTGATCACAAGCCTTTCCTCTGCCCTTGGAAGAGAAGATTACAGAGAGGGGCCCACTGCCTAAGTGAGCTTGTTGACCAGAATATCAGACCAGGGTGGCGAAGGCAAAGGCGAAGGTTGGCTGGGGAGTGTGAGAAAGTCGTCCACCTTGCAGCTGTCCCTGCCTGAATGGTACCACAGATAAACAAGAGTCCCCCTCCAGAGATCTCTGCTGGCACCTTGTCTTCATTCCTTTCTGAAAAAAAATTCATATCCTTGTGAAGAATGTATCGCCTTCTACACACAACTGCCAAAAACCCAACTGTAGGCAAAATCCATCTGACAAAATCCCTTAACCGCTTTGATTCAGTTCTTAAACGAGATTAGTTGTTGGAAGGTCACCGAGAAGCCATCTACTGCACACTGCAGCTTGGGGTTTCAAAGCTTTCAGTACTAAGGGAATCTCCGTGCTTGATGTCCCTTCTCTCCAGGCCGTTTAATCAATGAATCAACAAACAGTTACTGAGCAAGGCTTCCCTGGGGTCTGCAGGTCACCTCAGATGTGCCTCTCTGGTTCAATAGCAGGAGGAAGAAAAACAGATTTTTCTGACTCCTCTTAAACTTTCCATTTATAAAATCAGAGCTAGCATGAAAGGACCATGGGTCTCCTGTTCTTTTTTCTCTTCCTTGAACGTTGATGGTTCACAAAGAACAATAAAATGCTATATAGTTGAGATAATTATAAGAGATAACAGGAAGGAAGGAAGGAAGGAAGGAAGGAAGGAAGGAAGGAAGGAAGGAAGGAAGGGAAGGAAGGAAGGAGGAAGGAGGGAAAGAGAGAGGAGAGAGGGAGGGATAGAAGGAGGGAAGGAGGAAGGGAAGGAAGGGAAAGAAAGAGGGAGGAAATAGAAGGAGGGAAGGGGGAAGGAGGAAAGAAAGGAAAGAAAGAGGAAAGAGAGAAGCAGGTGCTTAGGTTTCAGGAAGGTCAAAGGACACAGTGAACGTGCACACAGTCCTCTCAAGAAATGTCTCCTTGGTAGCACATAACCTCCATGTTTGCTAGCCTGTTAATTATTACTGCTCTTTAGTGCATATAATTATCTGCCACTAGTTTTAAGCTTTTAGGATTGATGTAATTATGAGTCTCTTATACCTTTAAGTGTCCTTCTGCTCTCAGCTCTAGCAACAGGATCATAGACAAAATGTGCATGTTGCCTCAATACCCAAAGCATCAGAAATCTTAAATTAAAAAAATAATAATAATTTTCTTGAATAATTTGCACGGAAATAAAAAAAAACGCAGTAATAAAATACTACTTTCAGCTTTTGGTAAATGTTATCTAAAACACTACACTGTGCTACAAACTGAATCACCATGTCCCAAGTGATGACAACTTAATGTAGCACACAATTGTACAGAAAGACCAACTTAGGGTGTTAATACTGTCTTTCTCTGGCCCAACACTAATAGCAGGATTCTATTTAGGCATACGTTTCCTCAATTAAAAAAAAAAATAAGGAAACCAGCAGCAGCTTATTGGACACTTACTACGTGCCAGATGTGATAGGATCTTCTTTAACCTTTTCCTTCACCCACTGCTGTGTATTACTATCTTCAATCTACAGATGAGATGAGGGTACGGAAGGTCAAACACATGAAGTAACAAATCCTAAGCAGAGTGAGGTCCAGAGAAAAGACTGCAACCCAGGTCTGACTCCAAAGATTTTGCCACTAGCCACTTTATTCTTATCCTTCGACTAGGAGAATCAAGGCCAGGAAAAGTAAGAACAATGTATTTTTAATTATAATTTACCCAAAACCCTATTTGTGGTTTCTACATCTGCTTTGAAATTGCACCCTTTTCCCTCAGCATGAAATACTAGAATCTCTTCTTTCATTTATTTTTGATAAGCAAAGCTAGTATTAGAATAGTAAACCGTGAGGTCACAGCTAACCATGACATTCTGAAGAATTCTTCAGTCTAAGCATGCAGTGAGGCATTCCAACGTCTTAAAAAGCTTAATTTTTTTTTAAATAAAGCTTAAATATAAGCATTATGTTAACACAGGTTTAAAGAAACCTCCAGTTCACTAGATAAAACTCTTTAGCGTATATAGAGGGGCTGATGTTCTTACATCCTCCTGAGACTCTAAATTACACACCAGGGCTTTTTCACGTGTGAACTGGGCTATCAAAGTGGAGGCAGTAATAGACAAATCAACACGTGAACGTCCATTACTCCGTATGACATCTGTACATGTGCCATTATGCATCTATTCAGAAGTATCCGTATGTGAAAAGGAGGTAACATATAAACACAGCATTATCTTTTATTCTGGGAGGAGACGATTATGTGTACCACCTGCATGTGGCAGGAGGTGTGGCTCCAGAGACCAGTTCAGGTCTGTTTCACCTTGAGACTCGACACACCTAGAGACAAGTCTTTTGCTTAAAGTGCCTGTGGGTGCCCGTGAATCTCCAACACAGCGACTGAGCCCCCTCGTTCCTACACACTGGTCTGCCCTCCAAATCTGGCTTCTAAGGCTCCCCCTCCTCCCCCAGCTTTCATGGCTAGAGTTTCGTCTTTCATTTTCTTTTAATAAGCATAGCTGCTATCAGCACACCGGATGAGCCACGAGGTTAACACTTAACCCAGGTACAAGTCGTTAGTATTTCTTGGTGGGAGGCAAGTCTGTGAATATACTAATTTTCACATACAGAAACCATCTCTACCAGAGAAATGCAAACGGTATTGTTCAACTTGGTCCTTGTCGAGCCCGGCCAAGGTCTGCGTGTGGATGAGATCCCTGAAGTTAGGCACAGTACAGCTCCCGGGATCTGCATGTGCTCATTACCATACTGCAGAAGTTGCTTCTGAAGCAAATAACAGTTTTCAGAAAGATTGAGGTTACAATAATAATCTAGAGACTTGGGCAGGGAGAGAAAAGACAACTGTATCACAGAAAAGCTAAGGAACAAAATGACCTATTCCTCTTACATCAAAGCTTGAGGACTCCTAGCACACAATTAGCATGACCTTCCACGAAGGGAGCCCTGGCATACACAGATTTCCTTTTTTGTTTCTAAAATAAAGGTACTTACCAGTGAAAATCCATAAGTCACCACACTGTGCTCGGGACTGCACCGGCCACCCTCCTCCATGGAAGCAGAGCGTGGGACCTGCCAAGTTTGTGAAGACATCTACTTGGGTTGATTGGAAAGAGGTGTGTGGGGGTGGGGGGTGGTGGGGAGAAAAGAAAGACTTTCCCTTTAAAACTGAACAGAAGCAGATACCACATCACATGACCTTTTACCGTAATTTCTATTAAAATCATTTCATGTCTGGTTGCCTCTGCTCTCCTGGCTCATTTGTATTGTTTACAACAAGTCATTGCACTGGCAGTTAGTGGTGGCCGAATCCATGGTTACCCGTTTTTACATTCACTAGTTAAATGGCATGCAGTTCTGCTGTGGCTTTCAGGGAGCAAGCTCTTAAGAAACCACAATCCAGCTATCAATCAGACTAATCTGAGAGAAATTAATCTTATAAACATAAGTATTGGCGCATATTAAAAATTGATAGAAAGGGGGCACGGGCTTTTATTGGTTGGAGTCACGAAAGTGGACAAGCTAAGATTTCACTTAGAGTCTCAGAGTATTCAGTCTGTGGTCTACATCTGACAGCCGTTCACGGTGTGCATCTAAAAATCTTTCAAGGGTAATACGACCCCCCTTTAGAACAAGTCCTGCACCCCCTCAAAATTTTGTGAGCATTTATTTCAGGTGAATGCTCTTAGGATCTAAAGAGAACCCAAATACAGGTTTAACCACGGCTGCAATCCCAGCAAAGTAACTTAAACACACACATGCAAGACAGTAAAATACCAAACAGACAGCACTGGGTAGGATTCAATTAAGACAAAAACCTCGGTGGAATGCTCTTTATGAGTAAATTAGAACTGCAAACTAATATGTTTTATTGAGAGCAAGAACGATACAAATTCATTCTATCGTCTGTGAATTTACGTGGTTAATTCTTTAAAAACATTCCCCACAGCAAACTTGTTTCTCGAGATGGACATGACCAACAATTATCATTGCTAATAAAAATTTAGAAGTTTTATAGTTTAATACCCACAGTAATTGTCCCACAAGTAACATCTAAATGCTAAATGAGAACAGCAAATAGTTAAAGCTAACATATTACAACCCCATCTACTGCAAAGTCACTGTATCAGAAGCTAGAATTGATTTGTTTCCTCAGAACGAATTGAAAATGAACGTAACACAACGTCGGAAAAATCCCTCCTGCACTGCTAATCGGATATTGTATAATGGTTGATTGCAGCTTTGCCCTGTGCTATTGCTGCCTAAATCATACATACTTACACGTTCTGGGTTCTTCCAAGAGTTTGGTGCAGTTTCAAGGACAAATGTCTTAAGGAAGCCTCTCTACTGTGCAGCAGGGAGCCTAGCTCGGATCTGATGACAAGAGAACAGTGCTAAATCTGACAACAGAGAAGGAAACTTCCTGCTTGAAGAAGAGATCTTGGAAAGTCTCAGGGTGAAAAAGGCTGCTTTAACTGTGCTGGTTGATTTGCTCCCTGGTTGTATATACACAGTAGCAGCTGATCTGTGTTTGCAGCCCTGCAGAAAGGAACCTTTACTGAAAACCAGTGGCATCACATTTCAGCGGAGCTGGTGCCGAGTTCTGGAGAGGAGAGCAACCTTTGACAACTTCACACAATTCAACCCAGCCGACTTACCACAGGTCGGGGACGACATGCGTCCCACCCCCCACCCCACCCCCCACTGGGTTTCATCACTGGTATGTTAGCGCAGTTCCTGGGAAACCAAACACCATTACCAACTGGACTCTGGTGACCATGTGAGGTATTCTCTGGACTTATCTTCAACGGAGCCTCTATCTCTGCTGTCCCTACCTACCGTGGACCGTATTGTCACAGAACGGCTTCTAAATGCATCCCAGGTTTTAAAGTGCATCTCCTTCTATTTTTTACAGAACGCTTCGAATCCACGGTGTGTTACTAATCTTGGCCAGGTGACATTCTTCTGATGTCCCTCACAAATAAGCTGAGGGGGAAAAATACAGGATAGGGTAGGGTGGTAATTCATTCTGCATTCTGCTTCCCACTTCAGAGACTGGAGCTTTAACATGACTGTTTTGTTGGAGGCCATTTTGTGACCGTTCATTACAAATTGGGCACGGCTGCAAACTTCACTCGGTAGAAGCCCCTAGTGAGGCTCTGTCGTGAGGCTATAGGGACACTGAGAGGAAGCGAGCGATGAAGGACGTGGAATCTGCTGTTCAGTAGTGGAGTTATCTTCTCTACCACCCTTACTAGAGAAAAGAATGGAGATTCTAGACTTTGCTAACTCTAAGAGTGAAAGCAAGAGGGTGTAAGAGACAGAAAGAGTGAGGAAGCGGGAGAGAGAGACACTGACTTACTACCGGTTGCTGTAACAAACTTAATCCAAGGCACTGGTTAACCACTTGGTTATCTGTGTGTTTCTTGCTGCCTTCTTCTCCCTCCTGTCCCTATGACAAGTCTAGGCTGTGGTATATTACATGGTATTTTCTCTCTATTGTGCGTTTTACTTCAAAGGGCAGAAATCAGAACTGACAGTTTAACAAAAGGCCACATTAAATGTGTCAGGAGGCATAGGGAAATGCTCTCCTACTTATCTGAAAGCCAGTCCAGGAGCTGCCTGGGCAACTGGTGAATTATCCAAGGCCCTTGCTATTCATTTTGGCCACGCTGTTGTTCAAAAATAATATTGCCCTGACATTTGAGAGCCCACATAATGTAATAAAAGAATCCGGGCTCTGGTGCCGGGTAGATTTAGCTCCTTATCCTGACCCTGCTACTTCCTACCTGCATGAGGTTGAGAGTTACCTAAAATCTCTGAACGTTTCCTCATCTATGAAATGGCAACAGTATAGCTACCGGAGGAGATTGCTGTGAAGAGGTAAAAGATAACACATGTCAAGGGCTCACTACAATGCCTGGCATGCATGCATTTACAAACATTTACTGAGCCTCCTCTGGGAGACAAGCACATTGCCATACACTGCGGGGGGGGGGGGGGGGAGCCACAAAGTCAACTGAGACATGGTCCCTATTCTCTAGGGCAGTCTACAAGAGCTCCCTCTTTCTTCCATCCTTCCTGTAGTTTGCATCGTCTCTATCACAAAGCAGAAAAACGTTTTCAAATACTTTTCTCATTTGGTCCTCATAGCAGTCTTAGGAGGCAGATGGAGCTATACCCAATTTGCAAATGGGAAAACCACAGCTTAAAGGAGTGAGGGTCACACAGCTAGGAAACAGCAGCCTGAAATGCAGCCCAAGTTCCAACTCTGTTGCGTACTCTTCAGAGTATGTATATGAATTTGCCACAGAGCATTCATTTGTTTTCATACTTCTATATTATACCCTTATCCTTATTGTACTATTTCATGCATATAGATTGTACTTCCCTAAAGGTCTACATGGACAGACTATACCTTAAAATTACCTTGTATTCTCCGACAGATGTACCGTGATACTAAGCATACTATGTATTTAAATTTTTTCCTAGATTTACTTTTTTTAATGTTTACTTATTTTTGAGAGACAGAGTGCGAGTGGGGGAGGGGCAAAGAGAGAGGGAGACACAGAATCTGAAACAGGTTTCAGGCTCCGCACTGTCGGCACAGAGCCTAACGTGGGGCTTGAACTCATGGACCGTGAGATCACGACCTGAACCGAAGTCAGACGCCTAATCGACCGAGTCAGCCAGATGCCCCCAAATTTTCCTATATTTAAAAGAAACTCCAGCTGAGTCCACTTTACTATCTCTAATCAACGTCACGGAAAGATAGAAATCCCCAGAAAATAACGATTTAGAGGTTACTTGTGGCCTTCCAGGACTCATGCCATCTATGTTTTCAATTATTTCCGAATAATTATATACATGCCAAAGTTTTCAACATTGCCTCATAATTAAACCACCCAAAGATCTCTCTCTTCATATATATTCTGTGCATTGAATTTTCATAAAAGCAAGCAATGAAATATTTACTGTTAATTTCAAACTTGATCCCAAGACGTTCTGATTTCTAGGTTCACTTCAGTTTCTAGGCTAACAGATCACAAAGTGTAGAATTCCATTGGTCATTATCTTGTGAATCAGAGCAGAGCATTGGGCAAGTCTCAGGTAGAATCCAAGAAAATTGTTGGATCTGTTTTTTTTTAGTATAGTACCTATACCAACAGCCCAAATTTCTTGAATCATTGTCTATCTACTGCTTCATTTTATGCTTTAAAATGCAGTCCAATTCTGATGGAAGAATTGGCTAGACATTTATCAGTGAATCATACATAAAAATAAAAATACTTTTGAAAGACATCTATATAATATCTAGAGCTTGGAGTTCAAATCATGTATTATGTTAATTAGTTCTGTTGTATCCTGGAAATCTTTTTTTTAATGGAATTTATATCATTATTACAAGTACTTACTGCCAAACAATGATTCCTTCAGCCTTAACAAAAATCCAGGAAATTCAGATTATTATCAACATCATGGCAGAAGTGCAAATGACGGGCTGTGTTTGACACAAGGAAAACAATTTTTGAATGTTCTCTTTCTGTTTCCAGAGTCATTCATTTTTCTAGACAAGCTGTGGCCATCAGCAAGAGAAAGTAAATATGCTCCCTAGGTACTGACATTCTACATGTTAAAATATCAGACTTGCCATGTTCAACTGCCCAGCTGCATACTATTTCCTGCTTCCTCCCTAAACACAGTAATACGAAAAGTACCTACCACAGTTCGAGACTACAGTGAGCAAGAAATATGCCTACTAAAGACCACCCCGGAGCCAAAAATTGGCCTAGGACTCTGTCAAACCTGGGTTGACCCAATGACTTTTCCTCACCGCATAAAACTAAATATAGGGTTTTTTTTAAATGTTTATTCATTTTTATCTTGAGAGAGAGAGAGAGAGAGAATAAGCAGGGGAGGGGCAGAGACAGAGGGAGAAAGAGAGAATCCCAAGAAGGCTCCGCACTGTCAGCGCAGGGCCTGACGTGGGGCTCAGACTCAGGAACCACAAAATCATAACCTGAGCCGAAGTCAAGAGCCAGACGCTCAACCACCCAGGCGCCCCCATAAAACTAAATATAGTTTTCAAGAGCTTTTATACCCATGAATCTCACTCAACTCTCACAGCCAACTTGTAGACAGATATTTCTATTATTTACCTTTTTACAGGCAGGACAAATTCAGAGAATTTAATGATTTCACAAGACCATACAGGCAATAAATGACCCAGAAAAATGTTAAAATGGATGCTCTAATTTGTAAGTATTCCCACACAACTATCATCCTGTACTTTCCCTTCAGGAAGAATGTGCATACATTAGTTTCCCCCTTTTTCCTTGTGGTTTCTCATCCAATGAACAATTAAATGCAGACCAGACTTACACACACACACACACACACACACGTGTGTGTGTGCACATGTACTGCCCCTCTCTTCTACCTCCATATGCCTTCCGTCTTCACTTCTTGGCCAATTACTTCAGAGAATAATTTTTCTCTCCATTTTTCTTCACTCTCCTGCCTTTCAGTGCATTTGGGTGTCAAAAAACAAATCTTATCACAGGTGATAAACTTAGAAAGAGTGCTAATGCTACACTCTTCCAAGGGAAAGAAAAGCCATATACTTCGCAAGCAGCCTCTAAAAATCCTGAAAGTTTCTAAAAATCCCTTTCACGCACTCTGCAATAGTTTCCATCTATCTTCTTAACTTCCAGTTATATGTGTGTTTCTCTTAAACATCAACCCTCCAGAGTCTAGATAAATGATAAACTATCGTTCAGTTTTATTGCCTTTATGTTATGTTTATCACTTGTATCATAATAGAACTCTTTTTCATATTTTTTCATCACTGATATACAATATTTCACTCCAATAAGTTAACATAGGCTTTTATAGTCTAGCCTAGGAAAGTAGTCAGCATTTAAGATTGTTTTATGTAGGGGAAAAAAGTGAGTTTTGAACAGCCAAGAATTGATCTACAAATGAAAAGTTTTTATGTAAACCCGAGTGTCCAAATTTTGTGAGGTTTTCATTTCAAACCACTGCACCTGAGCTCCTTTCCTACTCTACCTGCTAATTTTTCTGGCCATGGCAAAGGCCAGACTTCAGTAAATAATTAGTTTTATCGAATGGAAATAAACAGGAGTATAATTAATTGGTTGATTCATTACTAATCAATCACTTAATGCAGAATCACAGAAATGAAGTAAGGTGGAGACCATCAAGTCAAACCCCTTCATTTGGAAATGAAGAACAAGAGTTCACTGGTCTTGGATAAAGAAGATAACCAGATCATACTAGAAACTATGCTCAGGACCATTTCAACCGATCCTTAGCTGAAGATCGATGTTCAGGCATATATACACATTAGCGAAAGAAAGCAAATGTCTAGCTGTGAGGATGTCTGATCCAAAGGATCATCAGGTATTATGTCCCGTTTCTACAACCTTTGGAAAATAAATGTTCAGAGTAAATAGAAAATGAATTTCTAATCACTGAATTAAACTATTCATCTAAATAGCCAACTTTGGATTTCTCTCCACACATAATAACTTGGAAAAATATATAGCCTGTGTTTACTATAGCCACAGTCTCTAAGAAGAGCTATAACCCGCTAACAATTTTCCTGATTTATGTCTGAAAACATACAGGGCATGAAATGATTTCTGCAACCTTACGTTTTCCTCAAGAACACTGGTAGACAGAAGATGTATTCCAAAAATCATGTTGGATTGCTTGTTAAAGCTCCTTTTTTAATAGAAATGTGTGATAAACAATTGTGCACGCCCTACCAAAAAAAAAAAGTCATTAGATTTTTCCCCATTAAGAGAGGAAAGAGAAAAGAGGAAGGGAGAAAAGGAAGAAAAGAGGAAGGGAAGGACGGAAGGAGGGAAGAAACTCTGATAAAAGGATCTATTTTCTTATAATGTTTATATTGTAAAAACTGATTGCCTTCTTAAGAAAGTGCAATAAATATTCTTCCAAAGAGCAGCTTGAGGATAATGTATGGTTATATACTGTAACTCACTGTACAAATGGAATTCTTGTTCTTAGTATTTAACATATATGGAAATTTGCTTTACAATCTATAATTGTGCTAATAAAAACAGGTATTTGTGAACATAAATTATACTGGTCATAAACTCAGCCTTATTAACCCAATATATCTTAGAGTGAGGTTGAATTTAAGCGGGCCGCTCTGGTAACACAGATATCTGGAAACACTGCTTATTCTACTGCAGAAGTATCTATCAGAATCAGAATATGAAAGTTTTGCTATGCTTCATACAACGTTAACATCCTGAATCTGAATCTTCAAAACAATGACACATGACTGTGCCAGATAAGCATATTTGCCCAGTTAAAATAATTTGTGCAAGGGAAGTAAAACAAGCACATTTATTAATTTGCACCCTTCCTAGAGTCCCATCCAGGGTTATTTATTTCAGCGTGTGTGCCATCGGAAACAGCCATAAGCGTCCGTAAGTAAATAAGATATCTTTGGATCTCCAGTGTCCTGCACTTTATCACAGAGATTCCAAAGACATTCAACCTTTTTTTTTACGGTAACTATGATCATTCCCTTGTTTAAATCAACAAAGTATCCTTCGTAACAGAAATATAAGCAAAGGCCTGATTTAAAACTACTGATAGGGCACCTGAGCGGCTCAGGCGGCTAAAGGTCTGACTTCAGGTCAGGTCATGATCTCACAGTTCGTGGGTTCAAGCCCTGCATCAGGCTCTGGGATGACAGCTCAGAGCCTGGAGCCTGCTTTGGATTCTCTTCTCTCTCTCTCTCTCTCTCTCTCTCTCTCTCTCTCTGCCCCCCCCCCGCCCCCATACTTGCCCTCTGTCTCTTTGTCTCTCAAAAATAAACATTTAAAAAATGTAAAAAAAAACTATTGCTGATTCTTCTTCACAACTACAGGTTTTATATTGTACATAATGGCATAAATACACACTATTAAATACGTGTATAAGGTGTACGTGTCAGAGGGAATATGGGAGGTGAGCTTTATACCCAATACAATGGAGGAGGTAAGCTATGGAGCTAGGGAGCTTTCACAACTGGAAATCATCAGGGTTGAGTAAATGAATGATATCTAATCTCCAAGAAAAAGAAAACTTCCCTAGCTTTGTGATCAAGACACACAGAGACTTAACATTATCACACTGTGCACTTCAGGAATTTTTATTTAAAGATTTGCCAAGGCCTCTCCAGCTACCTGAATCTGAACATCTAAAACCATCAGCCCGTATGTCTACGTTCTATGTCAAAGGCCTGTGTTACTTCCTGCAATATCTCTTAAACAAGGGGCACATGGGCTTTGGCTCTCCTTTTTGGCCAACCACCATCATTGATTCCGACACAACGTACTCTTACAAATTAGACTCAAAACTAATGAAAAGAAAAGCATTCCAGAGAAAGGCCCTTACACTCTCCTACAGGACCTCACCCCCACCCCCCCACTAGCATGACAGCGTGACGAACACGTAGAACTTATTCATAATTCCCTGCATGACTCCCTGATTCCTCAGTCCCACTTACTCTACCGGGATGGCAGTGTTAACCTAAAAACTGAACCGCAAAGTTGAATTATCTCACAGCTTTATAAACCCGACAACAAAGTGACAAGACAAAATTTCTTTGTTCTCACTGGGGCCGGGTACATCATTTTGACTTTATAAAGATACTTTAAAGGAATTTTTAAAAATCACAATGTTATAAAACTTGGTAATTATTACTTCAAAACGACAGATTCTATTGTTCATGGAGAAATTTTCAGTTGGTTTTCTCACACCAGTGGTTCAACTGAAAGATTCACCAACTGCTCCCTGGAGAAAACAGAAGATCTGCATTTAAATGGAGATAGAGTATTTCCAAATGCACAGTACCTAGAAGGCAGATACTGTCAAGGTTTCTTAGCGAGAATAACTCAAATTGTATCAGGTACATCTCAATGCTGTGGTTATCTCCATTTGCATAGGGCTCGGTCTGTTTCCATCACATTCTTTCTCCTCTGTGCATTCTTTGTAACATTTGTCCCAAGAAGTTAACATTAAACCCTGCTCCATGGCAAAGTCCCCACACTAACAACAAGCAATTACGACTGTACATATCATTTCTGATGTGTCCAGATAAAGACCACAGAAGATAGGTTGGCCAGAAATGTTAAATAATTGAAAAGGATAATGACTTAATAGAGTAGTAAGCTTAGTTTACAATGCAGCCAATTTAAAGCCATAAAAACACCATGTAAAAATTTTATCTTGTGGTTGACCATTCCATATCCTATCTATTATTCAAAAGTATCTCAACACTGTTTTTCTTCATTAATGTGGCTTTTGGCGTTTTCCTCAAAATCTTTGTGTTCCCGCGGTTTTCCAACAATTTGGAAACAAGTACAAAATTCCTCCGTGATATCATAAATTCACCTGACCAGGATAGCGAGCTCTTCAATGTCTCACTGAAATTAATTTTATAGACCAATCTGTAAGGCCAACAGAACTAAAGCTACTTGTAGCAACACATCTGTAAACAAAAGGAGAACCTCATAATAACCCCTTTTCCTGTGACACCCTAATCCAGGGATTTGTCTATATTAGAAAACGTCATGGGGCATCAGGAAAGTTTTGCCTTGAGTGTTCAGCTAAGGTGTGCACGGCACGTCTGTGAAGGAGAAAAAAAGAGACACTTAGGATCAATTTCAAACATAAGCCCATTATCACTGGCAGGCTCTTGCTAAAATTCTAGCTGCAACCAAAATGTCCCTGTCAACAAGGTTACAGAGAACGGCCCCAGATATTCTCAGCCACACTTTCCCCACCCTTCAGCTGTCTGCCGAGTTAGTTACACCTTATCTGGCTGTACCGCCGTCCTCACACTGATTCAAATTCAGAACTCGAAATGAAAGACGAAATATCTCGAAGATCACTTAATATTGAAATACTGTTGCAGTAATAAGCGGTGCTCAGTTGGAGATGGGAACATGGTAGTCTCTTGGTAACCTTTTAATTTCTGGAAAAATGGCACAGAATACATTGAGTGGCACACACATGGGACCCTCATGGATCGATCTGCACTGTTTTGTTAAAGCACCACCCATCAGGAAGTGTTGTTTGCTCCCCTTGCAATTCCTGTTAAAGAAGACCAGCAGGTTCCAGTACGCACCATGCACAGAGATTTAAAAGCTATTGTGACTCAATAAAGAAAACAGATCATCTGTCATCCACATTCATCGCCCCGGTCAATGCATAGTCTTACAAGCTATCGGACGCTATTCTCAGCATACACACATCTATGTAACATGAGTTTAAAGAGTTAGGAGAGTTGTGTCAGTAAAAGTAACAGTCATGGGTAACACACAAATACGTGTTTGAAAGGTCATCTAGGCCTGTTTCGTGACAGACTTGACTCTTCATATCTGTAGGACAAGAAGCCCCATCAATGTCACTTAACCTACATCAACGTCTTCGTGCACCTTACTTCTGCCGGCCATTCCTCAGCCCAGATTTGAGAACTGTTTAAATTTCCCTCTCTTTCCCACAATGACAGGACTGTTTCTTAGGCTGGCTAACTCATTTTGATAACATCAAATCTACTGGACAGGGAAAACGAAAAAAGAGCCCTGCCACTATTCCCCAACCCCATCCCCTGCCTTCCCCTTGAGGACTTTTCTTCCTCTTTTCTCTTGCCTGCTGCTTCTGAATTTGGGCATGTTCCAAACACACTCCCCTATTTGGTCTTTGGGCAGCGTGAGAAACAAAGGAGAGTTTTTCTTCAAAACTAGACCAAGTCATTCAGCTGCTCTGAAACACTTCAAAACATCCGCATGTCTCTTGATCCTGACTTAAAGTATTAAGCAGTGGTGTTTTGAAAATAGTAGGAGGTCATGTGTGGACCTAACAGCTCCTCTCAACTCACATGCTGAGAATTTTTCCTTTTCCTTTCTTCTTCTTCTTCTTTTTTCTTTTTTCTTTTTTGTTAATTTTTTTTGTAAAGAGAGACAGAGAGAAAAGGTGCTATTTTCAACATTGCCCCCTGGTTCAGGTTAGCAAAATCATGTGCTTTCTGTGTGTGCCTGTGTCTTATTGTACAGCCACTGGTCCTGCTACTACAACACAAACACAGCAAACGTGCCTCCCTAGTTTCAGCAGACCCATGTGGCGATTCACAACATAACCGAAGCAAGCACAATAAATAAACACATACATAATCATTCCACAGCACTGAGGCATGCGGGGGTTTCTCCCAGGCCCTTCCGGACTCTTCCAGAATTGCTCATTAAGATTCTGAAAGGGGGGAGGGGGGTGCAGCTAGGAAAAGGTTGCCGGAAGGGAGAAGAGAAGGGGAGGAGGGGGGATTTGCCCTCTGTGTCTTTCTCTCTCTGAGAATCTCCCATCACCAAACATGGAGGGGGTGGGGGGGGGGGGAACTCTATCCTGCAGAGCTTCTGACATACTTGAGGGGGAGAACGGGGGTAGGTGGTTTGAAATACTTAAATGATGGTTGGGTGACCTCCGTGCAACTTCAGGGACTGCCTCCCTCGGGAAGGTGACCGGGATGGGGAGCCGGGAGGGAATGAGGCATAGAGGACAGGAGGAGAGACACCCGGGACCACGGCAGCAGCAATCACCAGAAGGATTTTCCAGCTCACGACAGCAGTCCTCAACTCCTGACACCACCCTCTCCCCCAACGACCCCTTCCCCATCGCCCCTCCCCCGCCAGAAGCCCGGAGGACTCACCCCAACCCCTGTCAGTCCAGTGCCCTAACTCTGCCCTCACTCTTTGCCACTTTCCCAAGCCTGAAGTCTCTATCCAGGGAGGGGGATGGGAGAGGTGTTTAAAGAACAGATCTCACTGACATTAGAATTCATCTGTGTCTCCGGCACACGCACGCTGACAGTTTTGCAGTCATGGCAAGGCAGGTCTACAAGAGATGGACGGTACTTATGGTTGTGTTATTGAGGGAGGGGTTGCTTTTTTTTTTTTTTTTCCAAGAGACTCTAAACAAGTGAAGGGGGAAGGAGGTAGCAATAGCGATTTCCACCAGGACTGCAAATCAAGAAATGCCCCAGATGCCAATGTCTGTCTCCAGATGTTGATGATAAGGATTTGGACCAGTTACCTTGGCAGGGTCAGAACTGCAGCAGCTTAACCAGGTGAGTCGTCGGGGATTTTAAAGAAGCCGAAGCCGGTTTCTTCGGCTACGAAAGTCTACAGAACCCCCATGCAGGAACATTGCACATCTTACACACGCCTCCTTTAACTGGGCTCCCGCGACCTCAGCAGGCGAGGGGGTGCTGGCCGGCCCGCCGGTGGCAAGGGCACGGCCACCCGCTCTGCCCCCGCGGGCGCGGGGCCGGCCTGGCCCCCGGGGTCCGCGTCGCGAGCGGCTGTGCACTCACCGAGCCGGGCTGCGAGGGGCAGAGGGGCGCCCGCGGCTAGCCGGAGCGCCGAGGCGCCTCCCTTTTCTCTTGGTAGCGTCGGTCCGCACTCCCTGTGACCCAGGACGTCATGATGCCTGTCTGTTTTCTCAATGATAACTTGGCAGAAGAAGACAGAGGCTGCCAGGTTCTCCTCGGGTGGTTACTTGGTATGTGCACGTTTCTGTTTGCATGCGTTTCTCGCTCCCTTTTTAAAAATAAATATCTGTGTTTAAAAAAAAAAATCCCCGGCACTGTCATGATTTGATTGCATTACTGCGTTGGCATCACTGACGCCTCTGGGTGTGTGTGTCTGTGTGTGTCTGTGCGTGTGGGGTTTTTTGCCCCTTTAAATCCTGCTGCTGCCGCCGCCGCCGCCGCCGCAGCCGCTGCAAACGGAAAGCAAGCATGCGTTCATCTTTTGTCTTTCATTTTACCTTCAGGGTGACATTCAGTGCCAACTGCTCCCTTTTGACCGTCGCCAATCCCCGCCTGGGCAAAATAAATTCTCAAAACGTGGGGGGAGGGGAAGGAACAGCCCCTCGGCCCGAGCGCGGGGCTCTCGATCCCTTCCGCTAGCGGACCCCCAGCCGCACCCGACCCACCTCCCGCCCCTGAAAAACCATTTTCCCGTCTACCCACCGGGCCCAGGCAGAGAACGGGCACCGAGACAGCGAGGAGCATCCACCCCGGCCCAGACACTCATGTTCGCGGCTCGCACTTGCTGACTTGCATCTCAGTTGCCTTCTGAGTGTGTAGGCCTCTCACAACTGGAGCTATTTTTGTCTCCCAGAGATGTTCTTTAAAGCCTTTTAAAAATGGGAAGGGGGCAGGGAAGAAAGAGAGGGAGAGAGAGAGAGACAGAATAAAAGCCCAAGCCCCCTCTTTGAGGGGGCCCTGCAGACACATCAGGAAGTCTGGGGGGCTCCTGGCACCTGACCCACCAGGGGAGTTTGAAAGGGCAGAAAGGATAACTAGGTTTTCATCTGAATTTTTCTACAACAGCAGGAGAACTTTGTCTTACGGCAAAGATATTGTTGCCGGCTTTCCACTGCATTTGTCATTTTTTATAATTACGCTCTCTGGAATCCGTAGGAAAGGTCTCCACAATAACCCTTAATATTTATTTCTGCAAACATGAGAATGTATTTTAGATGGTGTGGCCACGTGACCGGTACAGCACAGAGCAGGTCTTTTTATAATATTTAGTTTCTGTCATTTGTACGCGGGTCTGTTCTACGTGGCTTCTATTAATCATAACATTGCACATATCAATCACCATATGCGCATTACTGAAAAATAAAAATCCAGTGCCAGGTTTGGCAAATACTTGGCCCTTCTTTATCGTTAATTCCCCGTCTGGAGTAGAAGAATGGGCTTGGGAATTTTTTTCCATAGGCTTCTTTTTTGTTGACCTTGGTCACCATCATGGATTGGTAAAGTCACTATTCCCACGGATTCCCAATCCCAAAGATGACAGCAGGAGCCAAGGTTGCAAAAAAAATAAAGCGTGGGAGAGAGTGTCAAATCTGAAAAGCAAAGCTGGTGGGGAGAAAAACTTTTGATCTCATCCAAGATAATCTGCAGCTGCTCTAGGTTTGAGACTAGTTTGCCTGCTTGAGAGGTTGGCTACACTTGATGAAAATAACCGGTGACTTGTTAGGTCTTTTCCCTTTTTTAGTCTTTTCCCTCTAGAGTCATATGCCAAGAATCACTAAGCAAATTCCATAGGGAGGGTACTGCAATTCTGCAAAGATCAGACAATCAGAATCGGAGAAGAACCTCACCAAAGTAGACCCAAGAGGGTCTGAGGACTATTGACCAGTAGACAGATCCTCAAACTTGACTGGGGTGCCGCTTCACCCTTAACAATTGGACACAGCCCTCTGGCTCGGCTTATCGGTCTCCTTGCAATGCCAGAAGAATGAACTGGTGCAGTCTTGTCTGGTGCGTAGAGGGCATCAGTGTCAAGGAAGGCAAGGGCCTATTTGTAGTGAGCGTCTGTTGATGTTATTGGTAACTTTTTAGCATACTGTTCAAGAGAGGCTCGTTAATATTCAAGCTACCAACCTGGTTCTCCAGCTTTATTACTTATTAGCCTTAGAACAGGACCTTTAAAGCCTCACTGGCAAAAAAAAAAAAAAAAAAAAAAAGAACCATAAAAATTTGACTAACTTTAATCCCTTGAAAATCCTTTTTTTTTTTTTTTTTTTTGCCCGGACAAATGCCTTCCATGCTAGTTGCCACCAATCAACATGCCACTGCAGGCAGCCAGGGGGTGAGATGTTTGAGCAATGAGCAAAGGGGTAGATCTAGGCAGAGGACTCCAGTTGGAATAGATCCTTCCTAAACCGGATTCTCTTAAGCCACCTCTGGCTAAGAGCTGCTCTCTGTTGTTTATTCAGACTACGTTCAAGTCTTTACTTTCTGGCTTCACCCTAAATATAATAGTTAATGTTGTTGTAGCATGTTCAGCTTAACTTTCCAACCAAACCAAAGGGCAAGACAAAAATGCTTACTAAGATGGATGGAATGCATAAAAGTCGTGGTCCTAAACTTCGCTAGTGTTTAGAATTTGCCAATCCAATTAAATCTTCTCAACAAAAACATGAGAGAAGGATTATAGGTATCCTCATTTTACCCCCAAAAAAACTGAGGCACAGAGAAGTTAAGTAATTCGTCCAGCCTTACCCAGCTGGGATCCAAATTCAAGTGCCCTGAGCCCTCACTATCAAGCTCTTTACCTGTTCAACTTCATTCAACCTCCTCACATCTTGCACCCATGGTTCAGTCAGGCTGCATAACCACTGCCCACCTCACACCCTTTGTTAACCCCAACGTCACTGCTCAAGCATTCAGTGCCCCCTTCTGCTTCTTTGCTATTCAAGTTCTATCTATTGGTCAAGGCCAAGTTCAAGTCCTAGTTTGCCCACAAGCCATTATTTACTATTAGTGGGTGTATTGATCATTCTCTCTCTGTTCTACGCTGTTCACTTCTATGTATGACATCACTATTCTCCGTTTCTGGGTTTATTTTTTCATCTCTTCTTCATCTCCCGATTCCTTTCTAACAGCATTGTGCATTTTTTCCCTGCTTCTTCCGGTTTGCCTAAGTACAACACTGGCTGTCATTAAATAGCTTCTGATGTACTAATTGACACAAAACTGCCCTTTGGAGAGCTAAGATGTCACTTCAATCTGACAGAAGCTGGAAGTTTTTTATGTAGCAAAAGTTTTATCCTTTTAACTGAAAACATTGCAAACTTGTTTCTCTATACTTCAGATAGTCCCTAGAAAACAGCTAAGTAAAATCAGAGGTGAAATTCTTTAATTGGAGAAGCATATTATGATGAGGTAGAATTTAATGAGTGTGTGTGTGGGGGGGTGGACAAAACTTAATCATTTTTAGCCATTATGAGCCTCTCTCTGCTATATTTTGAATTTTCTGAGTGTCAGATTTTCTCTGTTTAGAAAGATAGGAAAATAAGTGAGAATCACTTATCAGACCTGTGATCTCTTATTGCATCTGCTACTGACTGGCTGTGTGTAACTTCTGGCAAATTAATAACTCTGGGCCTCAGTTTCTCTCTTGCACAAGAAGAGATTTAACCAGTCTCCAAAGTCCGTCCAACTCTAAGCTTCTACAAATCTGAAACAGGATGTGGGAGAGAATGAAAGAGAGGGCTCAGCCTAGGAACCCTGGTTTTTTTTTCTTTTTCTTTTTTTGGAGGATATAAAAAATACGCTAAGGAGCTCAGGTAAAGTTAATAAAGATCATATTTCTAATTTCTGAGTATACTTAAGGATAGCTCAGGAAAAAAATCCATATACAAAAAAATGTTCAAACTTACATTTTAAAAGATAGTCTCTGGGTGCCTGGGTAGCTCAGTCGGTTAGGCGTCCGACTTCGGCCCAGGTCATGATCCCGTGCTTTGTGGGTTCAAGCCTGGCATCAGGCTCTGTGCTGACAGCTTGGAGCCTGGAGCCTGTTTCAGATTCTGTGTCTCCCTGTCTCTCTGCCCCTCCCCTGCTTGCACTCTGTCTCTCTGTCTCCCCAAAATAAAAATAACTATTTTTTAAAAAATTTTAAGATAGTCTCTTTTATATGAGATAAAATAATTAACTAAGTATACCAATAGCCCACCCTATCAGCTAGAATGTTATTAATTATCATTCATGCTTGCTTATAACTTTCTTTCTAACACAGTCGTATTGTTTTACAGATCTTATTTGATATGAATGCATTTTTTTGCCTGGATGCCTTAATCTCCTGGTTAGCTTGAATTAAATCATGAAGTTAGTTAAAGAGCACAGGTTTACAGTGAAGAGACTCAGGGATTAGAACCAGAGCAGGATCACCTACATATTTCTTCATTGCAACTAACTCTGGGAAAGCCTTTCTCCA
Source organism: Acinonyx jubatus (assembly GCF_027475565.1). NCBI lineage: Eukaryota > Metazoa > Chordata > Mammalia > Carnivora > Felidae > Acinonyx > Acinonyx jubatus. The sequence continues at coordinate 14,539,299 of NC_069395.1, read as the reverse complement.
CGTTCCTTTCCTTATTTATCTCTATTGAATACTTATAACTCCTTGACCCTCTCCGGTTTTTGTTAGGATAAAATGAAATAGCAGAAGAGAAAGCACTCTTCCAACATAACAAAATATTATCATGGCAGATGGACCATATTTTACACCAGAGTTGATTTTCTAAAAAATTTTACAAAGTTAATAGAAACTAAGGTCCCCTAGCTGAGAATCTCAGTTAACTTCTATTTACTACTTATAGGACTTCACAAAGGTCTATAGCTAGCTGAAGGAAGAATCAGGATGATTGTGCAGAAATCACTTTGTCCCAGGCCACACTCAAGGCCTGGTACACACCGTGGGAAAATAGTACAGCCAATTGCAACAACCAGGACCAGGGTAATTAGGATACCTATTTAAAATAAATTTATACCATGCGTCTCTCATGAAAAAAATAAAAACGTTTGCATGAGGCAAGGGCGCTCAAGCCAGACTGCATGATAGCTCTAGTCTAGGGATCCATGGACCGATTAAGTCTTAAGGTTGTAGGCAAAGTATGTGTATGGGTGTGTGGGTGCACAAGTGCGCGGGCAAGCATGCCTGCAAGTGACGCCATTATTCTCAAGAAAAGGCGGATAACTTTCATCACATTCTGAGGAGGGATCATGACTCCGGAAAGGTTAAGAACCACTGAGGTAAGAATAGTTTATTTTAAAACTGAACTTAAGGAGAATAATACATTCCTTTAAGCCGAATGCTGTGCTGACTATACCACGGGCAATGTATTAATAATCACCTGTGTTCAGAATGATGGCCTTGAGACCCAATAAAAGCTTCAATCATCAAAGAAATTTATTGTCAGTGTATTTTACGTAACTTACACAGGACAATGTATCGGCCTTTTAGAAAGATTTGAATATGAAATAAAATAAGACAAGGCTTTTGGTTTTGTTTAAGCTGGTTGGACCATTCTCTGTGTGCTAAGAAAGATGAACCAAGCACAGGAAAATACTCATTGTTTCTAGGAATACGGGTAAGGTCCACTCAGCTGTGGAGTGGCAAAAAATGAGGGTCTGAAACAGAATTGTGGCAGTGAGGTGGCTTGGAGGGATATTTGGCAGGGATCTGGAATCGACAGACTGAATTATCTGGCTTGGACAACTAAATTAATGGTAGCATGTTAAAGAGGTACAAATTAAGCTTATGCTAAGAAAATAATGAATTTGGTTTGGGATATGTTAGGTTTAAAGGCCTGTGAAATAGCCAGATTCCACTGGCCTTGGGAAAGATTTAGAAGAAATCTGTGGCTGGAGAAATTTCTTTGGGAATTATTAGTGAATGGGCAGTGGTATGAACTGGTAATAAGATGGGGGTGGAGAGGGAGGATTAGGAATGCAAATGACTTAGGAGCATCTGAAATAAAATTGCATTTATTTGAATAAAATCTAATTTGTGAAATATGAAATCATATAATACCCAAGGCTAAATAGTGTTGGTGATTTTAAATATTTATAGACACCTGTATTCGTACCATAAATCTCTGAATAGGACTATACATCTCAGATTTTATTTTACACCTAGGGCTTTCTGGAGTTCTTCATTTCAAGGCTCTGTTTTTCATTCGAGATAGTGCATTCGCTGCCTGGGTTCAGAAGGGAGTAAGACTCTTCTTTGGCAACCAGGTTCAAGTGGAAAAATCATCAAGATGTCACCTGATGCCGCATGTTACAACTATGTTCTCAGCTATGTGACCCTGCCAGTTGCTGAACCAGCAGAGGTAACTCAGCGTCATGGAAAGAACACTTAAACTTGGAGTCAGAACACTTGATTGGGAGTCTAATTTCTGCCTCTTACTGCTGTTGTGATCCTGGGAAAGTCATTCAACTGCTTCCACCCTGGATTTCCTCCTTGGCAACTGCCCTCGGGGAATGATCCCTCCGGCACTGGTGTCCTCGTGACTACCAGTTGGGTAGAGTGAGGAAACCCAACCACATGCTTCAAAATTCCCCTCCTGGATGAACTTTTCTAGGATGTCCTCTCCCACTCTCCTCTCTGTGACAGCCCAGTGGGCCCCACCACCCCTCTTCCCCACCTCCATCAACACACTTCCATGACTATACTCACCTTACTTGAATTATTGTTCATATGTCTGCCTTTGCTGCTCAGTAACTGCCTTCAGTGTAACAGAGATTTTAGTTATCTTTTACTCCTAGTGCCTAACACACAGTAGGTGCTCCACGAATGTTAAATGAATAAACTGTTATCAGGGGAGAGCATGTGCCGACATCTGTTCCTATTCCATGAAAATTCTTTAGATAATCTGAGAAGTGGAAAAGCAGGGCCAGCCTTACCCATAGGCCATAAACTGTACTATACCAGTGCTTTGCTCAGAAGGGGCCTCTCTCTGGTAAAACTCCTGCATATACTGCTTATTATGCTACTTTTATGAATACAATTATTATAAGGGAATAAACTAGGCCATTTCCTGGTCATATTTAAACATAAAATGCAAAACTGCGCTTCCCTCCAAAAAACATATCAACACTGACTTTGACGCTAACACATAAATGCTGGGTACCAGATTTTTCCAGAGAGCTAAGGTGAAGGAAGATAAAGAGGGTGGGAGACAGCCCTGGGGACAGGAAGGAGGGCTGAATGGCTATCACAGAGTGGCGGAAACAACCCAGAACACAGAACCGAAGGTCCTGTCTCAAATTCCTGGAGAATGATCTTAAGCTCTCTGTGATCAGTTACTGTGTCTTTAAAATGGAATCATAATGTTTCAGTAACACAGTGACCAAGGGGATTGAATGACATAATGTATAAAAGGCCCTGATGCCCTGTCAAAACAGGTGCCTGATAAAAGTAAATTTTCCTCCCTCCCTTTCTTCCTCCCTGTCTGTTTACCCTTCCAGAAGAAAAAGGAACCAAATTCACTGATTCACAACCATGATCAACTTGTGACCTTTATTCTTGCCCAGGCTACTAAAAAAGAATCACAAGGGTTAACTTATACCAGTAGTCTCCAAACTTTGGGGCACACTGGAATCACGCTGGAGCTTTAAACAATCTTGATTCTCAATTTGTACCCCACAGCAATTACATCAGTACGTCTGAGGGTTGGAGTCAGGTAATGGTATATATTTTTTAAACCCTAAGTGATCCCAGCAGACACCAATGTTTGGGAACCACCAGCTAATGCAGAGAAGTGGGCCTTTGGCCAGTGAGTTAGTCTAATTGGAGCCTGATGCTAATAAGGCACAAGTTTGGATTCGGGTCCAGGAGAGCAGCTCTTTACTCCTCCACAGACCCAGGATTCTTGCTCCTTCTCCTTCAACCCTCTTTGGCAAGCTCTTTATAAAAGAACCCTAGACAGGGTAGTAACAGGAGACCGACTCATCCCAAGTACCAAAAAAGCAAATAGAAAAGCACATAAGACACCTGTATTTGTAGTACTTTACAATTTAGAAAGTGCTTTAACCCCTGATTTTATTTAATCTTCAACTTTGCACAGTTGGTATTATCATGCCCAATTTACGGATGATGAAACCAAAACCAAGAGAAGTTCGACTCGCTCAGGGAAAAGTGGCAGATTCAGGTCTCATACTTATTCCAGAATGGATGCAATTTTCCTGGACCATGCAGCTCCAGAAACCTTACTGGTTGGCGGGGTCATATCCACATTGGAAGGATGGCTCAGAGCTATGGTCTAGCCACTCTGCCATGTTAGGAAAGGAGGCAAGAAGGGAGGGAGGGAAAGAAGGAGGGAGGAAGAAAAATATTTTAAATATGTTTGAATTAAATAGGTTTCTCTCCAGCAGGCTTTTCAAATTATTTAATATGCTAACAAGCAAGCACTGTAAATATCTAGAAATTATTATTTCCCAACTTATTGGACAGTGAAACCCTTTTTAAACTCAGCATTTCTTAGGACTAATGTCCCATGGGGTGCCATTAATAGCTGCTTTCCTCACCTCCCCCAACATTTGCTGAGTGTCACCCCTTCAGAGAGGATGCTCCCCGCCCCCACCAAACCCCTTATTTAAAACAGAAACACCACCTTCTTCTCCCCAGCCCAGTCCTCCCCACCTGCTTTCCTGTTTTGTTTTTCCCATAATCCTTAACACCTTCCAAAATAGCTCACAGGTTTACTTCTTTATTTTGTCTACAATCTACCTCACTCTGTCTATATGCTCTAATGAGGGCAGGGCTTTTTCTGGCTATTTTTTTCCCACCGTGATTTCACTAGCACCTAGAAGCGTACCTGGCCCAGAGTAGGTATTCAACAAGTATGTGTTAAAGAAATGAAGGAGGAAAAAAAAAAGGAATGAAGGAAGGGCCAAAGAGAAAGGCTCTGAGGAAGAAACTCAAATAAAGGTATCTTCTCCTTAGGGTCCCTTTACAGATATCTTTTCTGATTGTAGTTATTCCTAGAATGCAATCGAATGGGGTGGATATGATCCCTACCTTACAAAAAACTAAAATTAGAATTAAAAAGATTGTTAAACTGGAATTGATTCTTTTTAATTTTCTGTGTAATTATTGTGAGATAAAGTGTATACGGCAGATGTTTCCAACAGTATCTGGGAGACCTAACAGAAACATGGATGGCCATGCATTAATCACACCAAGGCCTAATGTATCAGGCCAGGAAACTATTTTCCACCTACCAAAACTATCCAAGCTGAAATATGAAACTTCAGCAAGCCCCAGATATAACAACGTTAATCACTGCCTGAATTCAGATTCCCCATAGGTCAAATCACGTTCTGAGAAAGGTTCCATAGAAGTCTAGTGGAAATCGGCCTATAGCTCAGGTGTCAGTAGGGTCCTCCCACCCCACTTCCCAAGGCCTCCGCCTTATAACCACACATGGCATCACTGTGGAGCTGTTCTCTATAAAGGTCAAAGTGCAATTCAAATATAAGCATGGATGATGACGGTCCATGGTGCTCAGAAAATGACCCAACTGGCCGATTCCTCTCCAAACACAAGAGTAATGATGAAGCGGAGAATACATACTAATAATGTTGCATGCGTGCTCTGCTCCTCTATGTTTCCTTTTTATCCAGAAAAACCACATTTATGAAGGCAGGCTCTTTTAGTAATAAAAGTGGTGTTTATTAAACACACCAGAGTCTACAAATCCAAATGAGCAGTTCCCTACAAAATAGTCACTTGGGGAGGCTATGTGATGACCTCAGTGAGGCTGTGATTGCTTCAAACATTTTGGGAATTCCTCTTTTAAAATCACCTTCCTAGCTGTGAAAACTCACAAGAAAACCAGTATCATTCTTTTATGGCTGCACTTTACATAACAAAAATGCCACATTTCAATCCCAGTAGTCTTAGTTGGTCGGAGTAGTGGGTAACAAACTGGTTGACCATCAGAATCTCCCAGTTTGCCAGACTGGCCCTGATTCACCATGCAGTAGGTCAGGGCTGGGAATTGGGATTCTGTGGTTGAGTAACCATCTCAGGTGATTCTGATGCATCCAATTTTCTTTGTGAACTGTGGGTGTATGTGCCTTGCTGCTAGGACACGGTTTGGCATCTGAACCACGGCCTGAGCCAATTAACTTTCCTCTACAGCCATGACGCCAAAACCTCTAACATCCAATTACTCATTCTCTTCCCCAACAACTACTGACCCCTTCCTATTTGTTCTACAAAGAGGAACTGTTGGCAAGAGAAAGCCCCAAATGAAAGAGTGTGAATGGTTAGGTCAAAAACATCCATGTTGGACACATCCTCTTTCTCGCCATTCTTTTTTGACCAACTTCATGGCTTCAACCCCTGCTTTGGAGACAGTCCAAAAGAGAATAAAAGTATAGGCAACAGAATAAAATTGCCTGGAGTCAAACTCTTGCTTGATCACTTAATCAGGTGAACTGGGACAAGTAACTTACCTGCTCTGTGCCTCAGTGTTCCTCATCTGAGATGTAACTAATCTGAGTACCTATATCCTAGGAATGCTGAGAGGATTGTGTGATATAATATATATTAAATATTCAGCACAGCACTCATAGTTTTCAGAAAATATTAACTATTATTTTTTAACTGTTTTTAGTACTTATGTGCTAATCATTCCTAAATTATAAATTCTAGATCTGAAATCCCAACCTCTTATTGTTTACCATTAATATATACATACCCATCACCATTTCAAACTTATCAGATAAAAACTTAAATTAAATATTGGCCTAACTTTTCAAATTTATTCTAGCATATTTGTTCTAATTTTGAGTCAATCTACCATTATCCATAGACTCATTAGGTACCAAACCAAATTTATCTCAGATTTTTTTCTTCTACCTTACGCTACCTCCCATGCCAACAAATACACATACACCCACCTGCACATTCACTTAGTTATAAAGTCTTCTTGATTTTACCTCAATGATTTTTCTTTCCACTTAGTGCGCGCGCGCGCGTGTGTGTGTGTGTGTGTGTGTGTATTTTAAACTATTGTTTATTACTATAGTAACTATTGTTACTACATGCCAGGTCTAAACCCTGTAGAAGCATTGATTCACATAAGTCTTACAGTAGCCTCATGAATTAAGTGCTATTATGATTTCCATTTTTAAAGATGTAAAACAAAGGTACAAATCAGTTAGGAAACTTGCTGAGGTTCAATGAGCAAGTAACTCTAGGAAAGGGGAGTCAATGTTGGCAGCATGGCACAGGGCTGTGCTCTTTACTACTACCTAGGACTACTGCTAATATTTTAAAAATAATAATATGTGTTGACTTCTCAGCACAATATGCCATCACAACAACCCTATGAAGTATACAGTGTTAACACTCCTCCTTTGTAGATGAGGATACGGGGACCCACAGAGTATGACCTGCCACTTCTCTAGTTTGGGTCCCCTTGTGCATTTCCTGGGCTAATGAAATTACCTCCCATCTCTTCTCTGCACTGCCTAGTTGAAATAGTACTGGGAAAATTGGATATTCACATGCAAAAGAATAAAACTAGACGCCTAGCTTACCTCATTCACAAAAAATAACTCAAAGTGAATTAAAGACTTCAAAGTAAGACCTGAAACCATAAAACTCCCAGGAGAAAACATAGGGAAAAATCTCCTTGACATTGGTCTCAGCAACAATTATATGGATAGGACACCCCAAAAGCAAAGATAAACAGAACTATATCAAACTAAAAAGCATCTGCAGAGCAAGAATAAACAAAATGAAAAGGCAACCTATGAAATAGAGGAAGATATTTGCAAACCACATACCTGATAAGGGTTAATATGCAAAATACATGAGAAACTCATACAACTCAATAGATAAAATCAAAGAAGCCAATGTAAAAATGGACAAAGATCTAAACTGACATTTTTCTAAGAAGATATTCAAATGACCAACAGATACATGAAAAGAAGCACAACGTGACTAATCATTACAGAAATGCAAACCAAACCACAGTGAGATATCACCTCGCACTTGTTAGAATGGCTATCATCAAAGAGACAAGAGGTAACAGTCTGGCAAGGAAGCAGGTAAAAAGGAACCCTTGCACACTGTTGGTAGGAACACAAAGTGATACAGCCACTATGGCAAACAGTATGAAGGTTCCTTTAAAAATTAAAAATAGAACTACCATACGATCTAGCAATTCCACTTTTGGGTATATATCTGAAGGAAGTGAAATCACCATCTCAAGGAGGTATCTGCACCCCCATGTTCCCTGTAGCATTATTTACAATAACCAAGACATAGAAATAATCTAAGTCTTCATCAGTGGATAAATGGATAAAGAAAATGTGACTGATTTTATGGATATAGGAAATTCTACCTTTTGCAACCACATGGATGAACCTGGAAAGCACTGTGCTAAGTGAAACACAGAGAAAGACAAATACTATATGATCTCACTTATATATGGGGAATATAAAAATGTGGAACTCATAGAAACAGAGACCCAGATTGGTGGTTGTCAGGGCTGAGGAAATGGGTGAAGACGGTCTAAGGATACAAACTTCCAGTTGTAAGATGAGTAAGGTGGAGGGATGTAATACACAACATGGTGACTATCACTAACAATGCAGTATTGTATACAATAAAACCTTGGTTTGTGAGCATAAGTCATTCCAGAAACATGCTTGTCATCCAAAGCACTTGCCTATCAAAGCGAATTTCAAGAACCATTGGCTCAGTTGTGATCTTGTGACACGCGGCATCATGTGCTACTGTTACCGCAACATGTTGCTCATTTATCAAATTAAAACTTAGTAGAAATGTTTGCTCATTTTGCGGAACACTCACAGAACAAGTTACTCACAATCCAAGGTTTTACTGTATTTGAAAGTTGCTAAGAGACTAGATCTTAAAAGTTATCACCAACACAAGAAAGAAAGAAAGAAAGAAAGAAAGAAAGAAAGAAAGAAAGAAAGAAAGAAAGAAAGAAAGAAAGAAAAGTAACTATATGAGATGATGTATCAACCAAGATTATTGTGGTGGTAATTTCACAGTACATACATACATCAAATCATTATGTTGTATACCTTAAACTTATACAACGTTGTAAGTCAATTTTATCTCAATAAAGCTGGGAAGAAGAAAAGAAGAGAAAAAAGAAAAGAAAGCATTTCTCAGCAGAAGGGGAAATTTGCTGTGAGTAGGAAACTCCAAATAATATTGTTCACCATGGCTCCTGCCATTCTGTGTTGGATGGATTTAAGTACTCAATCTGGAAGGCTTGGGTTGGAGATTTGTCTGGAAGCTTGGTTTGTACATAAGCAGTTTTTGTAAGTTTCTTAGATGTTTATTTGGGTTTGCTCAGAGGAAGTAGGGAGCTGATGGAAGAGTACAGGGCGAACGCATCCTCCCTCAGTCACCCTCCCTCTGTGGGCAGTGCTAGAACATGAAGTGTCAAGGCCAGAGTGAGAGACAGAGAGCTCCTCAGCCGGTCTATGGGGTCTGGATGTCGTGCTGCGAGGGGAGGCAGCTACAGGATTCTGAAAGGGGAAGGACATGACCATATATATGTCAAAGAGTGGATTACGCAGGTGACTGATGCCACTCCCTGACTCACAATCCTAAAGTGGCATGGCCTCATGCCCAAAGAAAGAATGCAATCTCTTCGGCATTCCCAGAAGACACATCAAGTGTAAAGATCTTGAGATGCCTGCATATTTGTTCTATTCTAGAAACAGCAAGCAGACCCGAGTGGCCGGAGCAGAAGCAGAAGCAGATGTGAGATAGGGTGGGGCACTGGCAAATGATAAGGAAAATGAGCAGGGAAGCAAACCGATCTGACTTATTTTGGGCAAAAAAAATCACTATTTGCTCTGATCCTGGATCCCATCAATAAGAATACACGACCGTTCCCAGAACAGGGCTCTGCAAACATTCTCAGACACTGCTCTGCCCTCAGTGCCTGTTCTTTTAAGCGTCACGCATCCTTACATCTGTCACATACTTTGAGTCAAGAAGAAAACAAAGTCAAAGGTAAAACTGTCTTTTGTGTCCCCTATAGCCTCTGTGAACAGTTCTGGTGTAGACTGTGCATTTGGAGAGCCAGGTGCAGAGTGCTGGTACCTAGTGAGAGTGCAGTCACGTGGTGAAAGGCCTGGAAGCTGCTGTTTAATACGTAAATGAAAATGGAAGGGGAGCAAAGAGCTGCCAACCATCAGCTTGCAGTCAGTCAACATGGTTGGAGTCGAAAGAGTCACAGAGCTTGTATTCAGAAAACCTGGCTTCTAGACTTGACTCTATCATTTACCAGCTGACTGGCCTTGGGCAGTTGAACTAGCTGAGCCTCATTACCTCATCCGCTCAATGCAGATGACTCCTGCCTCACCACATTGAGAAGGGAGAAGGGAGACATACATGAGACCTGAGGGGTAACACACTTTGTAAATGATAACGGTCTATGTGAGAGCATGACTTCATTATCTTATCAGCTGACTAGTCCCCAAACAAGATCTCGAAATCAGAGAAATGGAGTGTCTTGGAGTAGAGACGGGCCTACTCCAAGATAAGGAGAGAGCCTGGTGTAGCAGGTGTTAGGTGGCACAGGGTCACAGGGGCTTCAGGGTGAGAAGAAAACAGTGGCACCATCACATGATGAAAAGGAACATTCTTCCCATTCAGGATACATTTCATATCTGAGCTTTTGAAATTTTGCAATAAAATAACAGTTATATCAACTCTACAGTTTGAGAGTCATCATAAAAGTCCTCCTTACAGATGAGGTTTCTTTGGTGAGAGGCAAATCTTGGGGAACGTTCACATGATACGTTGCCCTCTAGGAAAGAGCTTTTGAAGGATTATGGGTCCAGGTGGATTCAGTTGGACAATTACAGTAAGTGCAATATCCCATCTAGTTCTTAGTCCCTGTGACACTCTCATTCCCAAAGAAACCCAATCAGACCCACCAGCAAATTCAGCTCCATTCGAAGCATGATATCCATCCTGACCTCTAGTCGGAGGCAACTCAACGAGGCTAGTTATCATGTCATTAACATCATTCTTCCAGTCTCTTGCTGACAGGGTCACCTATCTCCAGTAACTGAACTCCTGGTTCCTATCGTCAAATCCCCACATTGCTCTAGGCATTACCCTAATAACCATTTTTTTATAAAAGCTATCAGATGTTGCATTCTTAGCGTGGTTAACTCATGTGCTGAGTGCCTTATTATTTTTAACACCACAATAACCCTAAAAGGGAGGCACTATCTCAATTTCTTGACTTTACAGAAAGTAAATAGAGGTTAAATAACTTGATCAAGATGATGAGTGAGTGGCAGGGTCAGGATGTGGACTGAGCTGTTCAACTCCTAAGCCTTAATCAGAATGGTCTGTCCTGGGTCCTGAATACTAGCCATGTGCATGAGTCCTCTCTAAAGCCTGGAGTCTGCCTGGATGGGTGCTGACCGCTTTCCCTTGGACAACTTGGCTGGCTGGAATAGCCATCACCTACCACTCATTGGGCTACCCTGATGCTGCTCCCATAGGAGTGCCCACCTGTCTCCATGGTAACATATTCTGTGCACTATTCTCCTGCTTAGACATCCTCCCCGGTCCACATGTGGACGATCAGCCCAGCACTTGCCCCATTCTAGCAGCCACCCCTAGTCCCGAGTCTCAGTTTTTCTCGCTGGTGATTTCCAAGCATGTGAAGCTATTAGGCTGTGTGACCTTGGAGTCTCCTACAGGGAAAGATGAGAGGTTTCATGAAGTAGAAACTAATAAAAATGCTCACCTTCACCTTATGTCACTTTCTAGATAAATACAATAAACGTTGATACCATATAATTATTTTAACAACGAAGTCAGTGGCTGAACCAGATTGTAGTAAATTCACTCGCTTTGTGAAAATTAAACATCAGTGCAACATTCCCTAATTGGCAACCAAAATGGCAGGCTTAATTGCTAAAGAATTAAAAGATACGTTTTCTTCCAACGACTAAAGAAAAAAAAATCTTGAAATTAGGTAAAAGCCTTCAAATGCAATAGTCCCTGAGCAATAGATTTCAAACAGTTTTCAAGCAAAGGAACCAAGCACTGTCTTTGAAAGTAATGGTAGGTGGAATCTCTCAATGTTAAGAGATCAAAGAGGGGCATCTCTGAGTGAATAGCAGTATGAAAGCTAGACCTCCTCTATATTGTCCCTCTCTGTTTCATCACACGCTGCCCTCAACCTCAGCTAACACACACACACACACACACACACACACACACACACACACACACACCTATAACACCTGGTATCAGTGGCTTTTAGGGTCATTTTTAAGTGATTCCATGACTATTTCCTGAAAGTAGTTAGTTAAGTATGAATTAAGATGACAAAGTTGTAAAAGACACTGGTGATTTTACTTTAGGATCTAACGGAAGATGAAAAATTCTGACTTATGTAGGATAAAGAGGCTCACTTTTCAGGAGAAAGGGTTTTTGGAAACAAACATTCCCTTCAAAGTCCCCCTGGTAACATCAACTATCCTGTTACAAGCTGCTTGGCCAGCTTGAAGTCTCACTGGCATGGGACACTTGGCTTTGAACTCTGCCACCCTCCCCCTGTGACCATCACCTCTCCTCCAACCTTACTGCCTTAGCCTTGACACCCTCCTTTGCCTGACTTTGAACTCCGCCAGACTCACTCCAATCACTCTGAAGTAGACAGTACTGTAAAAATCCTTCTTGGCAAACAACAGATTTTGCCCTCTTTTTATGCTTTTATCATGCTCTATATGACTACCATTGTTTAAAATCTTGTCTCCTCTCCCTCGCCCTCAGTTTACCACCTGCCTAGAACTGAGAAATTTAAAAAACCAGAACAATTACGACAGTTTTAATAGATCTGGGTGTATTTATTAGACTGATCATTTTCCATATCCTCATCTGCTGGCAAGCTAGGCAGAGATATTACAGCAGAGCGCAAACATTGACTAATCTCAATATCCTCTGGCTGATGTTAATGGCCTGGCTTAACCTTGGAACTTGGAAGACATAAACAAGAAAAACTTGCCTCTGTGTTATGTTACATCAGAAAAATTAATGATAAGCACATAAAAGTACAGTAGTCTCCCCTTGTGTGAGGGGGTTATGTCCCAACACCCCCAGTGGACGCCCGAAACTGTAGATAGTGCCAACCTCCACATACACACTGCTTTCCTGTACATACATATCTATGATAAAGTTTAACTTCTAAATCAGGCACAGTAAGACATTAACAATAACTAATAAGACAGAACAATTATAAATAACTAAGTCCTGTAAGAAACGCTATGTGAATGTGGCCTTTCTCTGTCTCAAAATGTCTTGCTGTACTGTGCTCATTCTTCTTGCGTTGAGGTGAGACGATAAAATGCCTGTGTGATGAGGTAAGTGAGGTGAATGACGTAGGCGTTGTGATGGGACTTGGTGCTAGGCTACTATTGACTTTCGGATGCTTCCTCAGGAGGATCATCTGCTTGAACGCTGTAGTTGACCGCAGGTAACGGAAACGATGGAAAGCAAATCCCACAACCAAGGGACACTACTGTACTTCAAGTCTTGTCTTCCTAAGAACACCTGATGAGATAACCCTTGCTAATGTTCCCTAGATTCTGCATAACTTCAACTTTTCTGCCTTGGATTAACAGCTTAGGTCATACTAATTTTTATCAGTGGTGACATTACCCAACATTCAAGGCTCCACCGTAACTTACGCATGACAGGATCAAATGCCAGCGCTTCCTTCATAGAGAGTCCTGGGTGATTTCTAGTCATCTCCTTTAACTTGGGAGCTGAAACTCCTACATAAAATATGACACTTGTTTCCCCTTGGGCTTAGTTTGGAAAGTTTGTTTTATTAGTCAACAGACACAGGAAAAGGTTCAAGTTCTTCTTAATAGTTGCATTTAAATGCATATATGAACATTTCATTGTAGATAGTACGGCTGGAAGTTCACAGAGAAGTTACCTATTAGATATATGGTCTGTTTCTAGGCCCTAACTTAATGCTCAAATGTATTTTAAAAACTCCCCTAAAATTCAGTGTGAGCTACTTATGCACAAGGGCCATGGGATTGGCCTCCATACAATTATTTAAGATGTTATAAAGAGTGTTTTCCATCTTTCTTATGCTTGGAAATAGTTAGATTTTATGACTGCTGAGTCAGAGCCAAAAAATATAATTTTATGCCATAAAATACAGCCTTTTCCTTTGGCTGTGGAAATTTATATGTACATATTTATGTGCTTATATAGATAAAAATCTTCATAAACAGAGTGGCCCATTTCAGATGAACTCTTCTTAAAGCAGGTCGTTCCCAACTCTGACAACATTACTGCTCTGCTTAAAAAAATTCAGTACCTCCCCATAACTTACCAAATTAAAAACAAATACCCAAACTGGCATTCAAGTCTCTACACAAATCTGAAAGCTCTTCCCTGGCTTTTCTCCTAATTCTTTAACACAGACTCTTAACCTTTTGAAGCAAAACCGGATACAATGGCCCCTATGTCCAAACCTTTGATTCTGTCTCAAACTCCACCAGCATTTCTATTTGTCAAAATCCCAGTCATCCTTCAAATTTCTTCTTAAATGCTACCCTCTCGTGTCATTCCCCATCTCCACATATAATCGTTCTACCGTGTGGACTTCCATAGTTCATTATAGCTCTTTGATGGTATTTGCCAGAACTCTGTTGAATTAAATCAAATGGGTCTTTAAACAACAACAACAACAACAACAACAACAACTCACTACAATAACTTACAACAGATTGCACAGGCACATGATATCTGCTAGCCTATAACCCAAAATGTGGTGTGACAGTCTAAAACCCAGCAGATTTCGGATAACAGCAAGTGTATGCAAGCTGAGCATCAGCTTGATTTCCCACCAACATGTTCAAGAATGAATGTGTATAAACTAGTGAAGAAAATATTCCAAGAGAACTTGGTGGCACGGAATGGGAATTTCCTTTCATTCAGATGCCATGCAAGGCTGCTTTACATGGTCACTGAGGAAAAACACAAGGAAATGGGCTACATATTCTACAATCTCTTCCATGTACTCCTTTTCAACACCTACTGGTCCAGATCCACAGACCATCTTAAGCCAAGCAAGAAGTACAAGTCAAGGTCCTTTTTCTGTTCCTCACAGTCAAATGTATTCATATATGTTTGCTTGCTTATGTTCTGGACTGAACTAGAGGAAACACCCAGTGGTTCTAAAGATACCATCAACAGAGACTGGGAAATAACAAGCTTTCTCAATTTTTTTTTATTATTTTTTTTATTTTTTTTTAACGTTTATTTATTTTTGAGACAGAGAGAGACAGAGCATGAACGGGGGAGGGTCAGAGAGAGGGAGACACAGAATCTGAAACAGGCTCCAGGCTCTGAGCTGTCAGCACAGAGCCCGGCGTGGGGCTCGAACTCACGGACTGCGAGATCATGACCTGAGCCGAAGTCGGCCGCTTATCCGACTGAGCCACCCAGGCGCCCCTCTCAATTTTTAACAGTGGTTGAAAGGGATGCTCTCGACAGGTGCTGTAGCAAAACGTACTCACACACTTTCTTAAACGACAATTTCCCCATATCGTCAGACACGCTCGTGCCCTGCAGGTTGAACAAGGTTGCTTTCATCCACCTGGCCTTATGGCAGAGGGAACCAAGTACTATAGCTCAAGAAGTCCAAAGGCATCCAATGATCAAGAAAAAATTGGGGAATGGAGATAGGTGAGGTTAGCAAAGTTAGAAACATCAGTGGAACAAAAGGCCAAAAAATCCCAAAGGCCAGTGGTTTAAATGGTCATAGTTCATGAATAGCTCTGGTGTCAGTAAACTCTGAGCAGTTTTCATTTCTGGCTTCCAGAACACACCATAAAGGGTCTTTAAATTGACGTATGTGGACTCCGACCTTATTATGGGGTAAATTATTCTTATTCAATCCGTTTCTAATTCCAGGCCACCTCACCTAGCCTACTCCGTGGCTCACTAAAGAGCATTCCAAGATCACATCCTGGAGTTCATGTGGCAGCCTCTCCATCATGGTGGCCACAGATGACCCCCACATGGCACAGAGCCTGCCTACACCACCCCATCCATGGCAGACGCTGGCAATCAGTCGTGGTGCCCTTTCACGCACATACCAACCATGGCCTGACTAGTTCTCAACATAGCACTCTGAAAAGCAATCACCAGTTGATCGGAGAAAACTGAAACCACTATGCCACATGTGTAGTAAGGAAATGCCTTTAAATCACCTAAACTTGTTCATTTGGGTTTCCAAAATGTGACTGCTTTTCACCATATTGCCCTCCTGATTCACAGAACTTCAGCTTGCTGGTAACCATAGCAAACTCTGCCTATTTGCCTCTTCCATCATTTCATCCTCCAAACCTAGCTTACTGGCGACTACCGGGAATCACTGCCTTTGATTTTTGCTGTGATTTCTCGATTTCCAAGCCATTCGTGCAGCTGATCCTGAATTTTGCCCGACTCCTGGCTTTAGGAGTCCCTGTTAGGGTCTGCCCTGCTTCCACGCACATCTTTTCTTTAATGCCACTCCTGGTTAGATGTCAAATGTCCAACTGGCTTCACAAAAGTCCTGAATTTTTTTTTTTTATTGTTTGCTCCAAGTGTGCAGCCATACAAAAAAAAAAGTATTCTAGGGCTTGGTCCTCTTTTAAGAAGTAGCATAGAACTCAGTCACTGGGGACGAGGAGCCCAAGATGGCAAAAAGGCTGACAAAGACAAGGGCTTACTGAGATTGCCCTGGGCTGCCTGTTCCCACCACCCACCAACACACACCTTGAGAGCCAGTAAGCCTCTGTGGCTAAGCATAAGCTCAGCAGCCTCCACACCCCCTCCCACATGGGATATGACCACAGGGTTTTACCACTCCAGACTTCTTAGCACCCAGCTCTCCAGAACAAAAGGTCAAGATTTTGACACACTACTGTTAAAAGGTCACTGAGTCCTGGTAGAGACTATAAAATAGAATGGACTGTCCCACTGAAGTTAACAAATGGACCATTCTGACAAGGATTCACACAATTTCAAAATGTATGTGCAGATAAGTCCGTGGCATTCAAAATATGGGAACAACATGAATGAGCCACAGAAGAAAGAAGAAAGGCATCTTGTAAAGGTTTGCAAGATTTCACAAACTTACCTTGTCAGGGCAAAAAGCTTCTAGCAAGAAGCCTTCTCTGGATTGGAATTCTTTACACACCTCCCCAGACCACACTCTCCCCTGAACAAGCTCCCAAATTTTTAGCTACCGGCTCTCCGAAAGCATGCCAATATCTCCCCCAAAGTGGGGCAGTTTGAGAGAGCTCTGATAATGAGTGTGGAAAATTAAAGATAGCCACAAATTATTTGTTCTTTTTCTCATCGAAAGGACAATAGCTCCACCCGTTGAACTTGAGCTATTAGAATTTAACAAAAAATGACACTCTGGGACTTCCAAAGTGGAATCATAAGAAACTATGCAGCTGCTATGTCAATCTCTTGGAACACTCTCTCTCAAGACATTCCCTCTTAGAATCTAGGTACTATGCTGTGAGATGCCAAGGCACCAGGAGAAGCCACACATAGATGCTGTATGGCTAAGCTCCCAGACAATGGCCAGCATCAATTGTCAGCCATATGAGTGACCCATTTGGAGTCCAGCTATGTCAGGGAACCGTAGCCCTAGCCAAAATTTGACTTCAACTTCAAAAAAGACTCCAAGCACCAACCACGCAGCCAACCTCTTTCCAAATTTCAGATCCACAAAATTATAAGCAAAATAAAGTGATGGTTTTAAGCCACCAAGTTCCAGCGTGAGTTTTCAGATAGGTGCATATAACGGGTAAAATTTGTTTCCACAAGTAGAATCTAAGACGTGTTGCATTGGCTGGGGAAGCGCGTGGTGAGCACTGGCTGTTAAGGCCTCAAGGAGAGGGGTAGTGGGAGGTGGAAGAACCTCATGAAGACAGAAACTAGGGCAGAGGAAAATGTGTGGGAGGCTGCAGAAAAGGGCACCTGAATTAAGTATGGGCAGAACATTTATCACACTCTTGCCTATAATAATGTGAAAAACAAAAAACAGAAGTACCTAATGATCTTAAGGATATGACTAAGATTTCCAGGCAGAATGTTGAAAGTGCTATCTGGCTTCTTCTAGGTGCCTTTAGGAAAACTCAAGAAGACAGAAATGGATTAAAGAAAATACTGTTCAATTTTTTTTAGTGGAATTTAGATCCAGGATTTGCTGGGTTTCACAGAAACATTCTCCCATTTCTAGTCTCTCTTGAAACAGGATTCTCAAAGCAAGAAATGCTTAATTGTGTCACGATAAAGATCAAATATACAGTCGGTGTTAAGAAAGGATTTGAACTTGTGCCCCCACAGAAATTTTCAGCTATGAAAGGGCTTTCTAAGGTTCTAAAAGCAAGTTTCTTAAACCTTCTCTGTTAAACAATAGAACTTCTAAGCATCTTAGGTGTTATTCTATACCAACCCCACACACAACTCAAGACTGAGAAGGATGTAAGGATGTATCTTGAAGGGAGACATAGGTGAGACTTTTAACTAACAGAGTAAATGACAATAAGTCATAGGAAACCCATTTACTTTTAAGAGAATTGTATCAGGGGGCACCTGGGTAGCTCAGTCAGTTCAGCATCCAACTTGGGCTCAAGTCATGATTTCACAGTTTGTGAGCTCAAGCCTTGAATAGGGCTTGTTGCTGTCAGCTTGGAGACCACTTCAGATCCTCTGTCCCCATCTCTCTGCCCACCCCCCTCAAAAATAAATAAACATTAAAAATTTTTAAGAATTTTATCAGTACAAGGGCTCAGAAAGACAATACAAAATGAAAAGAGGCTTTCAGGGGTGCCTGGGTGGCTCAGTTGGTTAAGCTTCCTACTTTGGCTCAGGTTTGAGCCCCACATCAGGCTCTGTGCTGTCAGCTGCAGCCTGGATCCTGCTTTGGATTCTGTGTATGTCTCTCTCTACCCCTCCCCTGCTGGCACTCTGTCTCTCTCCCTTTCAAAAATAAATAAACATTAAAAAAAAAAAAAAGGAAAGAGGCTTTCAGACTCCCAACCCTCTACCGATAGCAAACAAGCTGAGAAAGCTCTTCAGTTACAAACATTGACCTCTTTTTGTTTATGTTTTTCATGAAGGCTGATTCAAAGGTGGAACAAACCAAGATAACAAAGGATAGAAATCAGACCCTCAGAAAATCATTTTGAAGCAGCAAGACTGGACTGTAATCAAGGAACTGGCAACATGTGACCTTAATTTCAGAATTGCTATGGATCAGTAATGACTGTGTACCTCCCACTCTTCCTCCTCCTTTTTGAGTGGGAGTGTTTAATTATTTTATCCCCACACACCACTATATGTTGAGTGGAGAATGTAGGTGGGGCAGTAACTTATGTTTTAGTTCATAGGCCTTCAGATTAAGAGAGACCATTTTCAAGAAACTGCCCTCTGGGGAGCCCCATTGATGTGTGGACCTGATTTCGTTGACAAAATCCTGAACTTTACACCAATGCTACAATGGGAAAAGTCTCTGGGCACCTTGGGAGAGAATGAGAGTATTTTTCATTTGGAAGAATATAATTAATTTGTTACTAGAGGGCAAATTGTGGTTGATTAAAGATGTCTGAAAATCCTTTGCTACTCCTCTCTTTGAGAATTTAGACTGAGCCTGGGTGGCACAGTCAGTTGAGCCTCAGACTTTGGCTCAGGTCACGATCTCATAGTCTATGGGTTTGAGCCCCGCATCAGGCTCTGTGCTGACAGGGCAGAGTCTGGAGCCTGCTTCAAGTTCTGTGTCTCCCTCTCTGTCTCTGCCCCTTCCCTACTCTCTCTCTCTCTCTGTCTCTCTCTCTCTCTAAAAAATAAATAAACATTTTTAAAAAAATGAATTTGGGGGGCGCCTGGGTGGCGCAGTCGGTTAAGCGTCCGACTTCAGCCAGGTCACGATCTCGAGGTCCGTGAGTTTGAGCCCCGCGTCAGGCTCTGGGCTGATGGCTCAGAGCCTGGAGCCTGTTTCCGATTCTGTGTCTCCCTCTCTCTCTGCCCCTCCCCCATTCATGCTCTGTCTCTCTCTGTCCCAAAAGTAAACAAAAAGGTTGAAATAAAATAAAATAAAAAATTAAAAAAAAAATGAATTTGGACCAAGAGATAGTACCTCTAACACTGTTTAAATATAAGGCTTTGCCCACCCAGATGACTCAGCTGGTTGAGCACCTGACTTCGGCTCAGGTCATGATCTCACAGTTCATGGGTTCAAGCCCCACATCACACTCGCTGCTGTCAGCCTGTCAGCACAGAGTCCACCTGGGATCCTCTGTCCCCCTCTCTCTGTCTTTCCTCTGCTTGTGCTCTCCCCTAAATAAACAAATTTTCTTAAATGGCACAAAAAGAAAAATTGTTAAAATTTGAAGTTTCTTGCTAGTTTGATATGTGAAAGTATAAATAAGTGCTAGAAAGAAGAACATCACCAGGAAGAAGCAAGAAGAAAATAATCAACATCCCCGTGGCCTAGATGCAGAAAGCAGTGCGAGCCTGTAAGCCAGAAAGATCCTATCGTCTTGCTATGCAGCAATTTGGGCAAGGCTGGAAGCAACGAGTCCTCCCAAACTGAGGTGTCTCATGGCACCCATCTCCTGGTGAGAAAGTGTAGCCTTTACCGAAACAACGTGAAGTGCTTCTTCCTTTCACAAGATGATAGGTCATGAATTTACTGGCATTACTGATGACTTGGAATTCTTTCTGGATATAGCTCACTTGGACCCAATTTTAATTTATCTACAACTTTTCAAGAACATTCAAGAACATTTTCAAGACAACGAGATACACGGGCACTCATGCATGGAGATCTAAAATGTCAAATAGCTCACTGTGTCTTGTCTTCTCTGGAGAGATGTGTTGCCTGTGGGGAGATGAGGAGATGGGCAGTCACCCCATGCTGCTGAGTGAGAGAGGTCTCTTGGTACATCACCATGAGCCTTCCCTCAGATTTGGGGGAAAATATGGCTGGGCTACAACTGTGTAAAACTCTCACTTGACGGAAGGAAGCTTAGAGTGCAGCATTTCTGAGTGTTCAACTTTTCTATCTTCCCCGCCAGACTGAGTAACTCGAGGGATATCTATTTCTCTTTCTTCTTTGGGCCTCCAGAACATAGCACAGTGCATGCCATGTGGCTGATATTTCATTTCAATAAATATCAATTGAAATGAAAAGAGTCTTATCTATGCATGTTCCAAAACAGCTCCTCCCTATGTGATGTACTCACCCTCTCCGGGCATGATACAAAGTCAAATTCTATAAACTCTGACCTACAGGGCCCCACAGGATCCGTAAGCCCTCCACCTCATAACCTAAACCTCTCTGATGCGTCTCCTATACTCGTCCTCTTGTTCACTGTCCTCCTTGCTCGAACGTACCAGGCCAGCTCCTCCCACAGCAGTTACTCCTCTGCAGTTACTGTTCCCCCTGCCTGAAATGCTCTCCCCGCAGACATCTGTAAGGATGACTTCATTCCTTCAGGTTACACTCAAATGTCATTTTCTCACAGATGCCTTCCCTGTCCACCTGACCTCAATTTCACCCTCCCAAATATTTCATATCCCCTTCCCTTCATTTTCTTCAGAGCACTTACAGAGATCTTATATTCTGTATATTTACCTACTCATATCGTTTACCAAGTGTCTCTCTACTAGAATATAAGCTCCATGAACCCAAGAACTTTTGTCTGTTTCATTTGCTCCCCAGCACCTGGAACAGTGCTATTTGGCTGCTGTTTGATATAAATTCAATGAATGAATGGATGAATGAATGAATGAGTTTATTGCAGGCTAATTTCCAACCCATGAGCTATCTCTCAATGGTACTTTTTGGTGTAAGTGGACACAGAGGGAAGAAAGAATCAATGAAAGATTTATTAATGGGTGTGTATGTGTGTTTTTTTTCCCCAAGATCCTGATCTCATACTATGCCTGTTAAAAGGTCTGCATTCTGTGTAGGTGTTATAGATAAAATACATTAAGACAGGCACGTTTCCATTTTATGGATATAAATGTCTTAGTTATCTTGAGAGAAATGTATGTATAAAGTCATCACCACAGATAACAGTGATTGCTGGTGGGTCCTAACTCCGGATGTCATCTCATTGGCAAGTTCCCAATTAGAATATAATGATTTGCTGCTACTTTAAACCAAACTAAAAACAACCCATGAGTTGCTTGATGTGTTTAAAGAAATGAGCTGGCTCATGCAGTATCTCCTGGACTTACAATATTTATCAAAAAGCTGAATTTTTTGACCCTAATGATGCTTACTTAAAGTACGGCATGCTATTACATAAGATGATCATTATGTTTTACAAACTTATGGGAAAAGCAGTTCACCATAGAATTTTAATCCTCACACACTGAGAATAATTTTACTAAAGTCTAATTTAAATATTTTCTGTTATGATTCTGACATCATTAATGAAAAACAGAAAATAAAGGAGTCAGTCATCACGTTACTGAGAATGTGACAACCATTTGGATATTTTCCTTTTTTAAATGTTTTTTAAATTTTTTTAATTTTTACCAAGCTGTATATTTTCTAACTTGCAGAGACAATGCAGGGTAGTTATGACTCTGCATTTCTCTCCACATCATGCTGTCTGTCCTCCTCCTTCAATCACTTACCCATTGGTGTTTCTGTGGTGTCTCTCTCTCCCAACATCAGCCCACTGGGTCAGTGGTAAATATGGAATTGGCAAGAATCTCTAGTGCTAGATGGTTGTGGATAAATTAGAAAATTTGAAGGCTTACAAATGGGATATGCAGTAACAGATTAATCATGGGAAAGTCAATCAACTCTATTAAGCCTCCATTTACTTATCTATAAAATCGGGACATAAAGAATGCTTAACTCATAGGGATTTCAAAGTGCTTTAAGTACCACACCATTGATTTTCATTTATATACAGCAGTGTATATAGAGAAAGAAATCATAGCGGTTAAAAATACTGGCTTTACAATTTACCGTAACTGAGTTCAAATCCTGATTCTGGTACTAAACGACCTTCAGAAAGCTACATTACCTCTCTTAGCCTATTTAGTTATATATAAAATGGAGACAATACTTTATGAAATGTTGTGAGAAGTCAAATAATTTTTAAAATTAAGCAGAATTAAAGAATTAAGTGGAATTAAAGTTCTTGTGATAGAGTAAGCACTCAATAAACAGTTTGTATCATTACAATTGTTATAAACCCATTTCCAAGCCCAGCCTGGTAAATTTCCTTTGGTTTTCTTGTCACCAAACTAAATTGTCTTCAGTTCCTTACCCTTCACTAAATGACACCTAGATCTTCAACTTCTCTAGAATATTTTTTGATACTCACAATACTCTTAGAGAGTATTTATAGACAGCAGTCTTTAAAATAATTCCATCAAGCAGATGATGGATAGTTAATGCGTCACCAAAAAGTTCAAAATTCTTTATGTGTCACCAAAAGTTGTACTGGCATTGCTTTCACAAATTTTTGCTCTACAAAACCCACATCTGAGGCATCTTCCTAATGTAGTAACAGTAGCTAGAAATTATTTAGCACTTACTGTGTGCCAGACCCTGTTCAAAGCACCTTACTGATACTTAATTCCCCCACAACCCTGTTCAGTAATTGTATTACTAACCTCATCGTAATGTGGGGAAACTGAGAAACAAAGATATTCATCTAGCTGGAAGACCAAGGTTATCACACTAGGAAGTAGGTAAGGGAAGAAATGAATCCACACAGTCTAATTCTGGATCCTACGCTCTTAACCACTCTACTAAACTTCTTAATGCGAACACCAACAGTTCTAAGACCTATATTCAGCTTGGCCAACCTTGCGGCCTGACGTTCCTGGCGACCTGCCAGGCCTACACTTTACATTGTGTAGACCTGGCCTCAGAGTCTGCAGCTGTATTTAGTCATGCTTGCCACAGCCAGTCATTAAAATCGATATGATTGGGCCATCAGTCACATGATACTCTATTCTGATTCTCATCATTAACATCTACAGGAAAAAAACTCTGGGTTCATTCAAGCCAAACACTAACTAGCCCCTCTGCTCACATTAGATAGGGATTATGCAATCTTAAAAACAAAGAAAATGAATCACACAAAAATGCATAGAACAGGGAAAAACACCCACTTTGGTCTCAGTCATCTTCCTATTTCATGTGGGGGTAAGACAGGTATAAAGCCTTAAGTAATATAGCTGACCCTTGAACAACACAGGGGTTGGGGAGCCCACACCCCCATACATCAAAAATTCACATTTTTGACGCATGGGTAGCTCAGTCAGTGAAGATCAACTCTTGATCTCGGCTCAGATTGTGATCTCACTGTTTCTGAGTTGAAGCCCCACATCGGGCTCTGTGCTGACAGTGCAGAGCCTGCTTGGGATTCTCTCTCTCTCTCCCTCTCTCTCTCTCTCTCTCTCTCTCTCTCTCTCCTCTCCGCCCCTCCCCACTCCCTTCTCTGTCTCTCAAAATAAATAAACATTAAAAAAATATGTAAAAAAATCCACATGTAACTACCCATAGCCTACTGTTTACCAGAAGCCTTACTGATGACACAATTAACACATATTTTATATACTATATGGATTATATACTGTATTCCTACAATAAAGTAAGCTAGAGAAAATGTTATCAGGAAAATCATAAGGATGAGAAAACACATTTGTAGTACCATATTGTATTTATTTTTAAACAGTGGGCCTGCACAGTTCAAATCTGTGTTGCCCAAGGGTCAACTGTACGGATTCCTAATAAAACAATAAGGGATGATTTATCCAATTTCAGGCTTAGAGTACAAAAACTTCTCATTCTATTCTGGGTTACTGAAACTGAAACAGCACCATGAACCACTGTGCAAAAACTGAGTTCCAACAAGGCCTTGTACAAGCCAATTTGAAGGGGTCCACGTCCCAAACACATTTGGGGCATTTATAGACTTAGCTTTGTTTTACTCTAGATAGAGGCTGTTTGTGTCATTGGTACTAAATTCAACAGATTCAAAATATCGTTTTATCGCTCTAACTGCAAGAAACAGTAGTAGCCCTTCCACATTAATCCCTTCAAATCCATGCTGTGAAAATAACCCAGCAACAGACCATGTAAATGTCTGAATCCCTCTCCAGATCTGCCCTAATGACTGAACGCCTAACTCCGATATAAAATTGAAAGAGAGTAAAAAAATAAATAGGTTACATTTCTTTTCTATCTGCCAACCCTTTTCCAGTAGATTCATTTTAATTTCATTTAGTCCTACGACATAAAGGCATGGTTCGTTTTCCAAGTATGATCTCTGTGCTTTTCTTGTAGCTTGGCTAGGTTTGATTTACTTAGGAGAGAATGTCCCTTGAGTAAACATTACATGGTTTTAAAAATAACAGAAGCATTATTTGAAACAAAGGTTGAATTGGAAAGTAAATGTAAACTTAAGGTTTAATTACATGTTGTGTCATAATGTAACTTCTTAGCCAGGGATTTAAAACGCTCTACAACTGAGCACTAACTTGCCTTTCCAGTATTTTCTTGCCCTTTTTACTGACGTGGGAGAAACTGTGTGGACTTTGGGGGTCAGTTAGTCACAAACATTTACTAAGAAAATATTATGTACAAATTAGAGTAATAGGTACCAGGGGACCCAAAAACGAATAAGATTATTAATAATAACATAAATCCTGCTCCATTCCTTTGAAAAGTTCAGTTTAATAAAAAGAAACACACAAAAGTAATTGTAAAGTAGTATACGTGAATACAAGTACACTTAATATACAATGAAATGACTCCTGGGGCTACTGGGTGGCTCAGTCCGTTAAGCATCTGACTTCAGCTCAGGTCATAATATCATAGCTTGTAAGTTCGAGCCCTGCGTCGGGCTCTGTGCTGACAGCTTAGAGCCTGGAGTCTGCTTCGGATTCTGGGTCTCCCTCCGTCTCTGCCCCTCCCCTGCTCATGCTCTTTCTCTCTCTTTCAAACATAAACATTAAAAAAAGAATATACTTATAAAAAAAAAAAAAAGACTCCTCCTAGATATCCCCATGGCATCTCATGTTCAAACTCACTCCAAACTAGTTTTCTTCTAGTGTTCCTTATCTCCCTGACTGGCTTTGTCATCCATCCAAGAACACAGGGACCATCCTCCACCTTCTCCCTCATCTACCATACCTAATCTTAAATATGAATTATTTCATCCCTGTTATCACAGCCCTAATTCAGCATATCTGTATATTTTCCTTGAACTAACAAGTCGAGCATTATTCACTCAGCTCACTCTCAAACTCATTCTTCACACATTAGCCAGGATGAATTCTTTCAAAACACAAATGACAACCCTGACCATGATCTTCTCTTGCTCATTTTATACTGGCTTTCCCTTCCTCTTAAAGAGAATCCTCCTTGACACGGCCTATGAGGTTCTTCAGGGTCTAGCCCCTACTTACTTCTCCTGCCTCATCTTGTACCTCCTCCCTCCACCCATGCCCCCACCGGACCTGGTCTTTTTTCAACCCCTTCACATATTCTGATGGTGTTCAGGACATGCTACCCCAAAATATGGTATCTTGACATACTGAATATTTTAAGCTGAAAGAGTGTGAGCAAACAGCAGAGCAAGAAGGTCTCTCTGACCTTCCCTCACGCTTCTCCCCTGACACAGATCAGAACCTCGTGTGAGAGGTGCCCTCTCTGTACCCACAGGAAAGAAACATTCCTGTGTCCAAGGTGGAGGGACACCAGGAAGAAATCAAATGAATAGGCCTTGTTTTTCTTTCCCTCCATTTACTACACTTAGCTCATACTCTTTGCCTTGTGTCTTTCCATGGCTTTCCACTCAAACCTAGCACAAAAACATTCAGGTTTAATCATTTCTTTGGATCTCATTTTCTCATGAAGGTTCCCGTGTCACATTAAACTTAGATTAAATAAATGTGTGCAATCTTCTGTTAATCTGTCTTTACCAGTTTAATTTTTCAGTACCATTCAGGAACCCTAAGAGTATCAAAGGCAACTTTTTCCTCTTCTAGAACCCCAAATTCCCCCCTAACATAAAGGTTTTGTACACGGTTCCCTCTGCCTACCTAATTCACTGTTCCTTCCCCACTTAAGCGCACTTCTTCGCTGGTAAAAGTCCCCTGTTCTCCCTGACCAAGTTAAATTCTCGTACTGTAGGCTAATCATTGTGCCCTTTTGTTCATTTTCATAGCTATGTATCATAGCTCTCATTTTATGTTTGTTTTTGGGGAATATCCAATCAATTTCCAACCCTGCCATTAGACTTTAAGCCCCATAAGGGCAGGGACCGTATCTACTTCTCCTCATCACATCCAATGCTTAACACAGTGACTAAAAGGGACAGATATTCAATAAAATCCATGGAATAAATGAAACAACAAGGAAACAGTGATGAACTCTGCCTAGGGAAAGCTGGGATAATGCCACGGAAGAGGTGTCAGCTGTGTCCGGTGTTGAAAATACATAATGATTCATTAGGCAGAAGGAACACATGAGCAGAGACACAAAGAAATGAAACAGTCTGACATAGCTCAGTATAACTGAAGCTGTGGGTGTGATCTGTTTGGAGGAGGGGAACAGTAAAGTGTCAGAAATGAGGCTGGAGAGACTCAGGGACTAACCCACAGAGAGCCTTTTGTGCTCTGCAAAGCAATTTGGACTTTTGCCATGGGAAATCACTGAAGGGTTGTAAAAAGGGAGTAAAATGATCATCAGATTTGCATTTTAGAAAAATCACTCTCATGGTAGTGTGAAGGATGTCCTTGATAGGTTGATATTGGAGACAGGGTGACCAGTTAGGAGGCCATCCTCCAAGTCTACGTGAGAGATGAAAAAGGCACAAACCAAGGCAGTACTCGGGGCTTAAGCAGAGCAGGCGGCTTCGAAAGATATTTAAGAGACGAAAGTGACTGATAACGGAGAGTAAGGTAAAAGAAAAAGTCTAAGTATACTACCGTGGTCTCTGGGCATGTAGGAGGGTGGTGTGGCCATTAACCCAGTTAGGGAGTACAGGACGTGAACTCAGTTTGGATAGATAGGTGAGTGTGTTTCTAAACCCAATGGAACTTAATATCTGAGGGCCTTCATGCCAGAACGATGGTGTCCCCCAACGTCCTTCTCCTCTTCCGTCTAAATGCAGTTTCAGCTGAGCACATAACCACCTCGCAGGGACTGCACTATCTAGCCTCCCTAGGTGCACATGACTGAGTTCTTGACAATGGAATAGGAGCCAAAGTACTCAACCTGTGTGTCATTTGCTTAAAAGGAAACTGCTTGCCCTGGATTTCTTCTCAGATAACCAGGAGTTGGGTTAGCAGAAAAACATTATGGAAAGAACCAATGGTCAGTGAAGCAGACAGGCCAGACCAAGCATTCCATTAAAAACACTTATTCTGGGGGGGGGGGGGGGGATATATATATTTTTTTAACTTATTTAATTCATCGTATATTGGAGTCTAGCTTAAAAGTGTTTCTTTTATGCCCTAATACACACTTTCAAGTAGAGAAATCCAGTAGACAACTGTTTACACCAGTCTGGACCTCCAAAAAGAAGTCTGAACCAACAGTGGGGAACCGACACCTCTTAGCATCTAGAAAGTAATAAAATCCATGGGAATAAAATTTAAAAAAGAACCTGGATTTGTATCCTGGCCCCACTTTTTAATATGAATGTGATTTTGAGTAAGTTATATCTATGAGCCTATATTATATCAGCCTGTAATAATATTTGTATTAAGGTAACTAACTGCTATAAAGTTAAATCTCCACATCCCAGTAGCTCAACACCAAGAAGTTTATTTCTCACTTATGTGAACCCCAATTGCATATTAAGCAGGACCCAGGCTCCTCCATCCAGCAGCTCTTTCTCCCCTAAGATCTTGAAGTCTTTTGTTTCCAGGCTTTTCCCTTCCACAGTCCATGGTAGAATGGGCACATATGCTTCTGAACGACTTCAGCCTGAAAGTTACTCCACACTTCATTGTTGAAAACCACCTAGAGGCAAAGGGGCCTAGGAAATGAAGCTCCCCCTTGGAAGTCACTTGCCAGTAGAGGCCCTGTACAATAATGGCACACAAAGAGTGGTGAACAACGGCCTCAAAAGTAATCCCCCTGCTTGTCTTGGAGATGAAAAGCAAAAAGGAATGGATAATGCACTTAACAGTGTATCATGTCTAAGGGACCCTCAATAGTGTTAGATCCTACCTTCTTCCCTGTTACTTCCCCCTCTTCCTCCATCCCAAATACACCTCTGTGTTCCAAATAGGCCTTATATTCTCCCATGTTCATGCCTTTATTCACATTTTTATCTTTATACGCAAAACCCTAAGGATATTTTTTTTCTTTTCTGCTACAACAATTCCAATTCTACCCACTTTTTTTTTGAAATTTATTTATTTTGAGAGAGAGAGAGAAAGACAGACAGACAGACAGACAGCATGAGAAGGGGAAAAGCAGAGAGAGAGGGAGAGAGAATCCCAAGCAGACTCTGCGCCATGAGCACAAGAGTCCAACATGGGGCTCAAACCTACGAACCGTGAGATCATGACCTAAGCTAAAGCCAAGAGTTGGGTGCTTAACCGACTGAGCCACCCAGGCGCCCCACTCAAAGACCAATCTCAAAGAAATCTCCAGAAGTCTGCTTTTTGTAATTCTTCATGGCCAGATTAAGCTCCTTTCAACCACTGTCACTGTACTTACAAGCTTTTTACATACTTCCAAATTTAGCATTTATCAGATATTTGTTTGGTATTGTAACAATATATGTATGTGGGGCACCTGGGTGGCTCAGTCAGTGAAGTATCTGACTTCAGCTCAGGTCATGATCTCATGGTTCATGGGTTCGAACCCTGCATCGAGCTCTGTGCTGACAGCTCAGAGCCTGGAGCCTGCTTCAGATTCTGTGTCTCCTTCTCTCTCTGTCCCTCCCCCACTCTCTGTCTCTCTGTCTCTCAAGAAATGAATAAACATTTAAAAAGTTTAAAAAAATAACCCCAAAACATATGTACTTACCCTTCCTGACAACCTCCAAGCCTAAGAAGATGTAAAGCTCCTTGAAGACAGCAACTGCATTTAACTCCTATTGTTCACAGTGATTAAAAAAGTAAACTGAACTTAGACTTTGAACTTAAGAGACCAACATTTAGAGATCTGGGGTCTCCTCAAAGAATGAAAAGCTGAATAGTCATTCAGGCAACTCTGGAAAGGGGGGAAAACCGTACTTTGCTTCAAGTATTTATATACTCAGGTGAGGGCTCTCTGAGTTACTGGGATATCTGCTTCATTTCTTTCTTTAACTTTGTGTACCCATGAGGAAGCATGTGTGGTAAAACCTGTTTATGAATAAAGCACGTACTTAACGAACAATAAAGCAACATATCTTTAAATATTATCATAACCAAGAAAAACAAACAATTCTGAAGAGGCTTCTTTAAGAACTCTCCACAGGCATGAATCAAGGTGGTGATGTGGCAGTTCTCGGGGTAATTTGATAAATGTCAACAACAAAACTATTGAAATCCCTCCATCAGGTGAACACACCTCTCTGAGTTACCTGAGCATTTGCCAAGTCACTTTCTTCTGTTCAGATATAGCCAGCCACTGCCTTAGCAAAAGAAGAAAAAGGAAAAAAAATGGAAGTAATTGGACTTCAGGCGGTCCACTGAAAATACCTATTATTTTCCTTTTCCCAACAACTATCCTGGTAAAAGTAGACCATGCATAGGCAGGAGGTATTTCTCAGCACACAATCTGATTACATGCACCCAACCAAAGGCTGGGTGCTCCTCAAACAATATACAGTTTTCCATGCAGGGAGATTGGCACGTGAACCCACTAACACTACTCTTCCCACACCAGATGCTCCCAGATGGCCTCTGAATTCCTGAAGGAACCTGAAAGAATCAGTCTGCCTTTCCTCTCTGGCTAGAGAAATCAGAGACATATTCAGGGGTCCACTCCATGTTCAAATTCATCGCCCAGTCCAACTTTCAAAGACAGTCCAGGGACGATCTAGATTCCTGGACACAAGTTCTCAGACTAAAGTCTGCCCATTGCTTATTCCAGTGTTCATCAGGATTTCAGAACAAAGCTACCCTGGAGCGTGAAGGGACAGTGAGATTCCATTGCCTAAGATACACTCCATATCTCTACCAGTGCCACCCATTTGGGCCTTCCAGTGGGGAGGGATCTCACCGAAATGTGTAAGGAGAGTGAGATCCAAAAAAGCATTCTCTAGAACACTAGACCTAGGAGTTATTCTGTATATGCAGGATCCTGTGATTAGTCTGGAAAACATCACAAACAATAGCCTTCTTTCAGATAAGCATAGCGCCTATTAGTACACCGAGGGCTCTGACATGTCCTGCCGTGAAGAAACCTGTTGAACCCACAATATATTTGTCTACACGAAAGCTTCTGAAGCAAAATGCTTATTAACGTCTCTCCTCAATAGACTGTGGGTCCCATGAGGTCAGGGTCCGTGCTCTTTTCTTCACTGCTGTTCCTCAAGTGCTTAACACAGTACTGGATACTTTGATAAATATTTGATGAATTAATGAATATCTTGTGGAAAGAAGGCCCCACAGAACATGCTAAATTTATGACTCTTCACATCTCTATGGACTACTTCACATAAAGACAACCTCCCCAAATAGGAAGATCACTTTAAATCTCATATTCAAATCCCAGTTGGTGAGGTAACTGAATAGTGCACTGGCACTTACTGTTTGTGGTCAGAAAATTTCTCCTTTCCTCTCAAACTATCTTTTGTCAGTGTCAAATTAACTTGATCGTATATTTCAAAATTTTTAGTATCTAGACCAGCAATGCTTAAAATTTACTGTGTATAAAAATCTATTGAGGGGACTGTTCAAGATGCCAAGTCCTGGAGACTCAGTGTTTCTAGAGCGGAGCCCAGCACTCTGCATTTTACGCAAATATCCTACCGTCATCCTGACATGGCTGTTCAGGTAGAACATGCTCTCAGAAATGCTGAACAAGAGACATTGTGGAAAAGGAGCCCCTGACTTGGTACCAGAGCCTGGTTTAAGACTCAGATCTGTGTCCTCACTACTCATGTGGCCATAGCAGTAATCTCTCAGCTTTCCTTCCCTCTCTTGGGACTATAATACATTCCCTAATCTACATACCTAGCTCCAACAGACCTACCTCCTAGCATTAAATAAGGGGAAAACCATTTGTGAAACCATGCCCTGAAACCTAGCAGGTGTTCACACACACTGTTCAACAAATCAATAAGTTCACAGTTATTTTAACGTTGTGGGGAATTAACCAAACTCTATCACAGCAAGCATTCAACACAGAAAGATTTTCTGCTGATTATTTAGAGACAGACAAAACAGAGCTGGACCAATAGTGTATGCATCCATATCAGTCAGCCTGGCAAACTGTTCCTCAGAACATTTGGCTTATGCTTATGGACACAGTAATTACCCAAATCATGGTGAGAGCCAAACTGTGCGACATTGGCCACAACACCCAGAATGTTACAGTATTTCCTCTGCTTGTACCAGACCTTCAAAAAGTGGACTCTTGGGGCGCCTGGATGGCTCAGTAGGTTGAGCGTCCAACTCTTGATTTCGGCTCAGGTCATGATCCCAGGGTTGTGGGTTTGAGTCTTTTTTCAGGCTCTATGCTGAGTGTGGAGCCTGCTTAAGATTCCCTCTCTCCCTCTGCCCCTTTGCCCCTCTCCCTTACTCTCTCTCTCTCAAATAAAATTTTAATTTTAATTTTAAAAAGTGGACAATTCATTCTTATGTCAGCTAACGGCTAAATTATTTGACATCTATATATTTACAGAAGGAAAGATTTCCCATTTATCAAGTATCTTCATTGATAATAATTAATCATTGTTCAAAGAGTAGAATGCAATGGACTACATGTAACAATACAGTCCTCAGTGCATTTAATTCTCTTTCCATTCTGAATACTCTCTGGAGCCTGTAGCACTCAGGATAATTGCTATGAAAACTGCTCAATCGCCCTACAAAGAATCTTTTGAAAACACAAGAAATAGGGTTGATTGTTTCCTAACTTTGCAGTATACTCTGAAGCCTGTCCTTTGGAATAGATCTGATATTGCTTATTATCCACCTTGCATATATAAAATAAGAAAGAAAAAAAATAATCACTGAAAGATCTCTGCTTCAAAGACTATTAATAATTTCTAATTAGTGTATTACTCTATATCCCATATATTAATTTGTTGTCATTTGTGTGTGTGTGTGTGTGCGTGTGTGTGTGTGTTGGCTTTTCTTGCCCTTCTGATACTAAACTTTAAATTTTTAAATGTTTTTCCCATAGCTCAAGCACTCAGTGGATACCCAACAAACTTCGTTGGCTCATCGACCTGTGGTTGATGAGAGCAGCAAGTGAATTTGGAGAACTGAATTCATGCCATAATGTTTATTTTCTATTGTTTATTATTGCCTTTGTGCTTAATGTTCTGGTTGCCATCTACTTCCCGTGCCTATTAGCAGTCTCGTGTTAGCAGGAACAAATGTGATTGATTACAGGGCTCACACAGGTAACCAAGTAAATGAATCAAGCCAAGTTTGGTGACCCCATCAAAAGATGGCAGTGACAGCTTGACTCCAGCAGATTATTGCTGTGGGAGAACGCAGGAATGCCGCCCTGGCATTCCTAGACCTTCAAATGTTTCCAGAAAAGTCGGGCCTGTAATAGGTACCCAATAAATATTTGCTGAATCCATTAATCAGACTCCAATTTTCATCAGAAATCTCTAGATTTTAGATGTAAGCAGCATAATATAGTAGTAAGAATACAGACTCTCAAGTCCGACTGCCTTCATTCAAAACTTAACTCCGCCACCTATCAGCTCCATGACCTTGGGCAAGTTATACAAAACCTCTGGGCTTGGTTTTCTCATCTGTAACAGGGGGAAAGTATCGACCTCACAGGGTTATTTGAGAACTTTTTTTTTTAGTATGCATTAAATCTTAGGATAATATCTGGAACATTGCAAGTGCCACATAAAAAAGGAAGCTCACACTTAAACTTCAAAATGCCTTATAATTTTCACATGTTATCCCATCTTTCCCCACCATAACTGGTGGATAAACATGTGACTCTGTAGACAAGGAAACAGAGTCTCCCTCAGAACCCTCAGGACTGTTCAGGATGACAGCCATGCACGTGACTCACGCAGGAACCCTGGGCATGCACGCTTAGTGTGCAGTGATTTACCCAACAGTGTATCCCTTAAAATGGCAGATGTACAAATCTGGTCCAATACTTCTGATGGACAGAACCAGAGATGTCTCAATCAGTGTTCATCATAAACCCTCTTACTCAATAACTAAATACTGAAATAAAATGAAGATCTGATTCAACCCCCTGTGTGGTTATCTTTAACCCAAATGTGAATTACCCAAAACCAACCAATTTGAGAGAATAATCAAAACCTTTACATTCAATAATGTCCCTTTATATTCCTCTTTTATTAATTTTTGCTTTTAAATTCCATTGCAATAATTTAGTTTCTCTTTCCTCTGACTCTAAGACCTTTCTCCCAGGGGCTTTACAGATACATCACCTGACCACAGGCCCGTGTGTGGCTGTGTGTAAAAACTGCTAAGTTAGGAACACCCTGTCAACCTTTTCTTTCATTTTCCTGGTTGTTGTTGGTTTAAGGCAGATGTTTAATGTTATTTAAACAGAGGAGACTATTTAAAATTTCTTGGAAGATGGATTCGATAATTATATATTTTTAAAAAACACCTACTGTCTTCTTGAGATCAAAGATCTCATTCAGCAGGGTAGACATCTTATCTGAATAACTCAGGACTTCTTCAAAGAAAAAGGTCAGTGTAGCTGTAGCTGTTTCCTTCCCTTGAACAGCAGTAACTTTATGTTACTGCCTGATAACCTGCATTTCACAAAGCTGCTCTCTGCGCATTACAGAAGAGTCTTCTCTTTTTTTAGGGTATGGAGTTTTGAATATTTGTGTTGTGTTGTGTTTAAGACTGAGTCTCCTCACAGAGGAGAAATGCACCTATTGTTACAAATAACTACTACCAAATTGGACTTTATCAAAATTCAAAACTTTTATGAATTGTGGGGCATTATCAAGAAGGTGAACAACTCACAGAACGGGAGAAAATATAAATGTATGCAAGTCATATACCTGATAAGTATGTAATATTCAGAATATATAACAAACTCTCACAATTCAACAGCAAACAGACAAACAACCCAATTAAAAAAATGAGCAAAGGCAGTGAATAGACCTTTCTCCGACTACACTCAAATGGACAACAGGCACATGAAAAGGTGCTTGGCATCGTTAGTCATGGCAAATATGCAAATTAAAACCACAGTGAGACACCACTTGCACCCGCGAGGGTGGCTATGACTGTTTTTTTTAAATAAAAAAAATAAATAAATGGTGAAGATGTAGAGAAACTAGAACCCTGAGACATTTATGGTATGACTCTACAATTGTGCAGACACTGGAAAGTGGTGTGGGGATTCCTCAAAAAGCGAAACACAGAATTATGATGCGACCCGGGAATTTGACTATCCCCAACAGGTCTGAAAACATACATCCGAGCAAAACCTTGTAAACGTATGTCCACAGCAGCATTATTCATAACACCCAAAAAATGCAAACAACACGAATGTCTGTCAACAGAGGACTGCATAAACAAAATGTGGTATATCCATGAAATCCAGGATCATTCAGCCAGAAGAAGTGAAGCACTGAAACATCTATAACATGGATGAACCTCGACGGCACTGTGCTAAGTAACGAAGCGAGAAACCAAAGGCCCCATGCTAAACGATCTCAATTATAAAATGTCCAGAACAAGCAAATCCATACATACAGGCTGCAGGTGAGCGGTTGTGAGGAGAGGGGGAATGGGGAGACTGCTGAATGGGTACAGGTGATGACGATGCTCTGGACTCAAACAGTGGTGTTGGTTGCACATCATTGTGAATCTAATGAGTTACATTATATGTTTGCAAATGGTTTAAATATTTTATGATATCTGGAATTTTATCTCATTAAAAAAAAAATACTGGCTTGAACCCTCAACAGGAAAAGCAAGAACCGTCTTCCCATACAAAGCAACTGCGCACAATGTATCACCCAAATGATATTAAGGAGCAAAAGACTGCATGTAGGTCAGTGCCTGACAACGTGTCCTTGTTCCCTTCATTTCATGGTGCCATTTATCATTAGCCCTTTGCTCTTGAACAACATTTTTGGTTTGTCAGTTTGTCAGTAGAAGCTTCTTTTCTGATGCTGGGTTTCTTATCAAAACTTTAGCGAATTTGGCTATCACTGGTTAACGAATATATGTGGGAACCTTCTCCCTTCTAAATTGCATTAAAATGTTTAATTTGAAAGAAGAGAATATTGATGACTCTGGTAAAGGGAGGTTTATGATTTATCAAAAATCAGTATTTTTTAATGTTTATTTTGAGAGAGAGAGAGAGAGAGAACCCAAACAGGGAGGGGCAGAGAGAGAGGGAGAGAGAATCCCAAGCAGGCTCCGCACTGTCAGCACAAAGCCCAATGTAAGGCCTGATCTCACAAACTATGAGATCATGACCTTAGCTGAAATCAAGAGTCAGAAGCTCACCCAACTGAGCCACCCAGGTGCCCCGATAAATCAGTAATTTGTATCATTAATCCACATGAGACAAATGAAAAGAGAACATTGATATATCTAATAGAAAAAATAAAGAACATTAAGGAAAAACTAATTAGTAAGTCTCCCCCAAAAAGAAGACCTATATTTTCTCCCAAGAAGAAATATCTTTTTTTACTACTTAAATGTTAACCATAAAATAGATTATACGAATGGGTCAGAAGAATATACCATATGCTTAAAATCTTAATTTTTCTGTCCTTCAAACCTTCCTGTCAACTAGGTTATACAATGGAAAATGTTGAAAAATAACTTTAAGCTGGGAAAAAATCTAATTTGAATATATACTTGTTAATAAGCAGTTGATGGCAGATTCAGTTAGATGGGAGGATATAACTACAAAGCAGCATGACCAAGTCACACACAAAGTTCTGAAAAGAAATCTAGTTGTCAATGAATTTCACAGGTGCAATCTCCTGAACTTATGTTCAATAATTTTTAACATACGCCATGATTTTTTTTAATCTCAAAGAAAAATTCTGTATTAAAAAGGCACATTTACCTTTTATGAGGGAACTATTTAAATGTTAATCCGACCAGGTTTATTCCAAATAGGCAGGAGGAGGGAAAAGAGCAGGCATTTAAATAATTCAAGTTTAAAACAAAGAAACTCACTTCCATCTCAAGTATGTGTCTCATTCAGGTGAAAAGCAAAGGCAGTTTTAACCAGAAGTACCTGGAGAATTGTAGTGGGAATAATCCTGTCTCATAGAAGCTGAACATATCTGGTTCATGTACTGTTATTGTAAGGAAATTTGAGAAATACAGAAACTAAAACCAACCTGTTGAAGGTGAACAAGAATTTGATGGAAATAAATGCTTATATTTTATGTCAAAATTAGGTGAGGCAGAGGAGCGCATTATGTATTCAGTGGTCAGATTTTTAACAACACTCAGCCAGATTATGTATCTGAACATTTGGCCAAAACAGTCACCTGAACTGAGAGTTCTGTTTCTTCACGTAAGAGGGGAAATGAAGTTAAAGGATGAGACATATGGAGGAAAGCACTGACGTAATGGAAATTCCTTGTCAAACAGAATCACTCGGTTCTTCCTTTGGTTCTCACGAATTCCCCTTCTCCATTTCCCTTTCAGGCCTGGCGTCCGTTCCCAGATCTGTGTAAATTTAATGATCAAATGGAATCCTGATGGAGACTGTACTCAAATCCTCTAAACTCTCACTTCTTAGTAAAAGGAGTCTCTATGAGGGAGAACAGGTTAGGAATTACCCCACAGCTCGAGTCCTGGGGCTTCTGACCCAAGAAAGATTGTTGGTGGTGACAGAGAACGGAGCTGCTCCAGCTTTTGAGAAAAGTGGCTATTGCCTTCATCCATCCACACACAGCAAACAGTTTTCTTGTTCTGCTTTTTTTTTTTTTTTTTTCCAGTCAAAGCTCTGTCTGGGGACAGGGAGACGGGGAACTGGTGTGGGTTCTAATACCACCGTAGTCCCCAGAAGACCCAGCTTTGCTGTAGAGAGAACAGGAGGGCAGACAAGGGACTAAAAGTGGGGCTTAAGAAGACAGGGGCTGGCAGAGTGCAGCTGAAAGTTTTAGGGCTCATAACACTCTCTTCCTCTGGGAGCGTTCAGGGTGATCTCACCCTTGCGACACAGCAGCTCATGGCACCATGAAAACATGATTTAGGGACTGTCAACTGATTATTCATAAAACGGTGACACCATTTATAACCATGATCTAAGGCCATCTATGAAAGGCAAGGCCTTGCTCCCAAGTGGGCCACCTCTGCCAAACCCTGCCTCTGCATTGTTTCCCTGCTTATGGCCTCTTCTCAAGGCTTCTAGGTCACAGACCCAAAGAATTTGAAGAGGACAGTCCCTTATCCTGCCAGTTTCACAGTTCCTTGAAAACATGAGCTATTTTGGAGAAAAGGGTATTTCTTCTGTTCACTAGTACATTTGGAAACAAAAAGGCCTCCTCTTTCTCTGCCTTCACCTCCTCCCATACACAAAGTTTGGGCACAGAACTCTCTAGTGCTGTCTGGAGGGTGGAAAGTCATCTTCACTCACACTCAGGTAGAAAACTCGGGGTCCTTCCTATCCAGAGCCCCTGTAGGTAAAACCCCAGGGGGGGCTGGAGGCCACTCAGCAGAGGCAGAGCGCAGAAGGACTGGGACAAAAAATAACTTGAAGCCTAGAGACAGAACAAGAAGGATCCTGCAGCACAGCAGCAGAGGAGAGAGCTAAACCAGAGCTTGGGGCAAGTTCATCTTACTTCGTTAAGCCAAGGAAGCTGCCATGTTCTAAGAGCCCATTAGAGACCAGAAAAAAGCCCTACCGGCTCCCAGAATTCCTAACAGCACAATCTGCTGGGTGAGCCCCCTTCTCCCAACACAGTCCAGTCTGAAAGCCTGGGGGGCCTTGCCCACCTTCAGGCCCCAGATTCCATGCCAAAGTAGAACCGCCAGGGTTGGGAAAGACAAGCTGGGCCTTTTCCATCTTTGACCTGCTTGGCGCGTGTCCTAGAACACTGGGGACAGAGTATTTGAACGTGGCTGAGGGTCGGGAGCGGAGAAGGCTGAGTTCAAGTGAGTCACTGTGTGAGCTGATGCACCCACTAGCCAGCCGAGGCCAGAGAACTTGGGCTGGGGGTTCTTGTCTTGGGCAACTCCACCGGCCTCCAAACGCCGTGTGTGTTCTTTTCAAGGGGGACTAGGAGAAAAAACAGCTAGCTAGAGGTCATTCTTTTTGACCATACCGGTCCCTTTACTGCGCGTTTTTTCTCTCGTTGCCCCTTTCCACCTTTCTTTGATGTCATTCTCCCCTTCCTTCCCTGTCTTCCTCTTAAGACTTGCGTGAAGAGGAGAGGCTCAACGCGCCACGGGACAGCAGAGTGGCATTTATGGTCGGGAGTGGGGTGGGGTGGGGAGGGGGAGATACTGAGACGTCGCTCCCCCAGGCCCCGAATGCGGACATTTACCGGTCCCTACCGCTAGTTTCTGGTGCAGAGTTGCATTAAGTTTGACATCTACCCATAACCGCTCATGCGGCCCAGGGAGAGTAGCAGAAACTTTCTTCTGCTTTTAACTTGGCAGTTGAGTTCCTGAAAGCTGTCTTGGGCGGGCAGGGGTGAGAATCGGGACAGCTCTGGGCCAGGTATGGGCGGCCCCCGTCCTGTCAGAACCAGAATGTCCCTGCAGGGCCAGGTCTGGAGAGAAGCAGGGACGTGGGCTGGGATCAGACCCCTCCCTCACCTCGGTGCCAGGGAACTCTGGGTGCACGCACGCTGGACAGTGAGGTCCCCTCTCCCAGGCACTGCCATAGACCCGTCTTGGCTTTTCGCTGCCCACCAGTCTAGCCACGCGGCCGACTGAACGCTTTGGAGATGTGGCCACAGGGGGATTGCAAGCGTGACATCCACTGGGAGAGCAGAAATTGGAGGCGGGTAAGAAGTTAAGCCGGCGAGGGCGCGGGGCCCTGCGCGCGCGCGAGAGAGGGGAGGCCGCAATTCTCCCCTCACTGGCTCCTAACTCCTCCCCACCTCCGTTCTGGGGCTCTGTCCTTCGGCCAAACGGATCTGAGCCCCGGGTTATTTTCAGTCACAACCGCCTCCGCCCCCGCCCCCGCACGTCGTGCCACGGTTCCGGGGGCGGGGGAGAGGAGGGCGGTTGGACCTGCGGGGCGCGAGTCTCACGCCTGACGCCGCGCGCCTGCGAGAAAGCCGGCCTGGCGGCGGCTCCACGCGCACACCCGTTCCCCGCGCCATAAACGCGCGCCGAGCGCTTCTCGCGCCTCTCGCGCCGGGGACTCGGGAAACGCTCCTGCCCGCCCGGCTCCCCGCCCTCTTGACGTCTCACTTCTAAAACACATAGGCATCCTCCAAGGTTCTGGCATTTATAAAAAACAGCACAAGGGCAAGGCCCACGGACCGCCGAGATCCGCCTGCGCCTTTGCGGTCTGCGCAAGCGAGTCCTGTCCGCAGCCGCTGGGGAAAAGGGGGCATCGCAACGCCCAGTTCTACGTGGAATTTAGGGAACTGTCGCTGACCCTATTTCCCAGCTAGCCTTATCCTGTACCCACGTCCTTCCCTCCTTTCTACTGGGGTGGTTCCGAGATTTTGATTAAGACATCTGTCCCAGCATCGCAGAGGGAGGGTCCTAAATGGCGAGGCTTCCCGAGCGCTTGACTCTCATCCCGCGATCCGTGCCACGGCAAAAGGAAAGGTCTGGATCCAAACGCTCCTAGTCCCCTCCCCCAGCGCGCGGGGCCGCGCTCCAGACCCGCTCCATCACGCCCCTCCCCCGCCCTCAGCCCCACACAATTTCCCTGTTGATGAAACACACACGCCCAGCCCACCCCGCCTCCCGCGTAAAGGCCAGTGCTGTCTCTTTTTGTGCCCAGATGCAAACTCAGCTGGAAGTTGAGAGCAGGGCAGAGTCAGAGATGCAAGGAAAGAGAAACAGAAGAGAAAAATCAGAGGGGGTGACAGCGCTGAGCGGAGCTGGAGGTCGCAGGGGCCGGGGCACAGGCGGAGGAAAGCCCTAGGGGCGCGGGCGCGGCGGCGGAGCCGCTGCGCCTCCCCCGCGTCTGCCACCCGCGAGCGCCCAGCGGGGTCAAGCGCGGACTCACATGGTCGGACTGCAGAGCCGCTCTCAACTACTGCGGGTGGGTGGTTTCGGGACTCCCCGAGATCTTCTCCCCGGCTGCCTGCGGTGCGAGGGCAGAAACAAAAACAAAACAAATCACGGGACACAATCGAGACGGGCCGCTCGGCGCCGCGGGGACCTCGCGCACTTCGCGCAGGAAAGCGGGCACGGGGATTCGGGCTGCCGCAAGTAGCCTATAAATAGCGAACTTTTAGACGGAATCAGCTAACAAATGAGAGGAGCGGGCGTACATTTGCGCACAATCCCCCTTTCCGGGGACGACCCGACCACCCCTCCCGCCCCTCTCCAGACAGGATTTGGGAGGGGACAGATTCGGAAAGCGAGGTGGAGTTTAATTTTTGTGGAATTTACGGTAGTTTTGGTATTTTTGCAAGGGGGGCACTCCGCCTCTTTGACCCTCCCTTTCCGCCTACCTTGGCTGCAGCCCCTCCACCCCCACCCCCACACGCTGCCAGGCGCGCAGGTACCTGCCATGAAGGGTAAAGGTCCTGGAGAGCGGCGATCCTAGGGGTTGAGTGTAGTGCAGGGTGGGGGAGGGGAACACGGAGCCGGGCTTCCCTGGGGATTACTTGGAGCGACAGAAGGAAAGCTGAAAACTGCCAGCGTTTGGGGGTTTCCTCAGATGCCAGGAAGGGAATTTAGGTAATCTCGAGTTTGGGAGGGAAGTGCGAAAGGGTGAGTGGAGAGGGCACAAAGGAGTTCCTAGAGTACAGGTTTCCTTTCCCAGGGCAACAGTAACCCTCCGGTGCTAGCAAACCCCCTCTCGGCAACTTTACTTGAACCCTCGGCCCTGGCGGGGCCGGGAGACCGAAGGCGCA
The DNA here is from genome assembly GCF_027475565.1 of Acinonyx jubatus. NCBI lineage: Eukaryota > Metazoa > Chordata > Mammalia > Carnivora > Felidae > Acinonyx > Acinonyx jubatus. The sequence continues at coordinate 14,497,663 of NC_069395.1, read as the reverse complement.
CGCCGGGGTTGAGTCCTTGCTTGCCTTGGGGGCCGCAAGCTCTCGAAGAAGCGCGTCCTGCCGGCTGGTGCCCCAAGGTCTGGCTCGCTGGCTTCCCGAAGCCGGACACCTTTTCGCCGAGCCCGCTCACACCTGCCGACCGGAAGAGATCTATTTGACCAGGAGTACTGAACACCGCTAGCCGTCCGCCCGCCCCCTTTCCTTGCGCCAAGGCCGGATTGCCAATGGCGATTGGGTTGGTTCGATTTTCATTTTCTTTCCAGGTACTTCTTCAAAACTAAAGCCCCCGAGGACGGCGTACGCTCACTCTCCAAACTCCCTAGTTCAGGAGATTGCTTCACTAAATTTATCCTGGATGTTTCACAGGAACCACAGTCAGCAGTGTATCAATAGGGGCGGGAGGGGGGGTTGGAGAAATTGAGGGCGCAGCAGGTGAAAACCCGCAGCTGAAAGAGGTTGCTCTGCTCCCTTTGGAGGCTCCGTCCTCCACGCAAGGCCTGCGGAGCGGGGTCCAAGCCCGCCTAATGGGCCTAAAGGCGGCCTCTAGCTGGGAGGAGGGAAGAGGGAGCCAGCGAACGGTGCTGCTTTTTCTTTCCATTGCCTACCCCAGCCCGACACCACCATCCCGCCCCCTGTTAACGGAAATGTCAAATGCCTAACCTCTACCCCTCATCCCCCGGAGAAGATTAGAGAGGGCTCCTAACGCACTTGCTGTGGTTGCGTTGCTGCCCCATTCACGCTTCTTCCAACACCGCTTTCTGCCTGTTCCCTCCCCAGAAACGGAAAAGTTATTTTGTTTTTCCCAGAAACCAGCCGAGTTTGTAAGGAGAGGGAAAAAAGCAGAGGCGCTAAGGGGTTACAGTGGCCACTCACCCTGAGGGGTGCGCCCACCGCCCCTGACTCTACTCTTGCAGGCCCGCGGGTCATTTCCAGCCCCTCCTCCCCTCCCTCCACACACACACACACACACACACACACGCACGCACGCACGCACGCACAAGACCGCGCCGCGAGCGCGGGGTCTGAAGGCTGCGCTCCCCGCGCTTCCCAAGGGCCCGGACTGAAGCGCACTTAAGGGTGCTCCCAGACGGAGGTGGACGGAGCCCGGGCGGCCCGAGGCACACCAGCCTGGCTGGCGCTTCCCTTGCTACGTACCTGTCCCAGCCTCCCTGCTCTGATCGACACCCCAGCTGGGAAGCCCGGCCTGGAGCCCGCCGCGTCTAGCGGAACCCGCCCCCGCCCTCTCCCGGCGCGCCCTCGCCCTCCCGGACGCTGGGCCAGATATGGGGCGGTCTCTCGCGGGCCATTGGCTTGGATCACTGTTTCGAGCTGATTTAGAGCATTTCCCCAGGTGTGGGGATCCCCTTGGTGGGCTGGGAAGAGAGGGTCCAGGCCAGCGCCTTACCTTTCACCCCACCCACACCTCCCCCCATTCCCTTGGGTTAACTCCGCAAGGAAAGCGGATGGAAACCTTGCTGGTGGAGTGTGGAGGTCAGGTGGGTGCTTGCGGCTTTTCTCTAAGGTTCTGGGTAATCGTACTAAAGGAACAGGCCCTATGGAGACAAAAACGACGCACAAGGCAGCGTTCCCTTGGCTGTGTTCAGCGCGAAGTTCACGTCTATTGTTTTCTGCCTCGGGGAAAGCTGCCCAGTGTGATAGATCTTTTTAGAGCCCATCACTGGAAGAAAAATCCTGGTGATAACGATTATCTCCTGCTCGCGCTATCTCGCCATCGCCCCAATTCATCTCCCTCTCTCTCCAGCCCCTCGGGGAGAGGAGGAGAGTAAGGGGCTGGCGGGAGGATGGGCCAAGCCGCTGCCCTCGGATGGAGCGGAGAGGCACCAGGCCACCTCATCCGTCCCATTCCGCTCCGGGCTGGGGAGAGAGGACACCGCGGGTTTCTTTCCCTGCCAAGCCTCACGCTTCTTTCAAATGATTTTAGTCTGGTGCTCCGGTCTATCCATATACATTTCCAATCTCATGGCTCATAAACTATTAGCAAAATGGTTTCATTATTCACCTTCTGTATCCTACAAAAGGGAGAAAAGAAGGGAGAGGCAGGAAGGCAGAATGGGGGTGGGGGGGTAGTCGTTGGACACTAGTTAGCAATGATACTGCCCGTGTTTAAATCATGGTTCAGACTGCCTTCTTCAAGCTGACATTCAACAAATCTGATCCGTTTCCAAGGATCTGCAGCCGACCCCTTCTCCCCCCCTCTACCCTGCCCTCTTTCGCTCCTTCTCTCCATCCATCACTATCCATCTGTCCTTAACACCCAGGTTTCTAGAACGACCAGATGAATAGCTAAGATACTGCAAATCCATTATTTGCTTCATTAGGTGTCATCAATAAGGCACGCCCTTCAGATGCGACACATACAATTATTTGGTTAGAATGGCTACCCCTGGTACCTTTATGGGTGGTGTTGGTGTTGGAATCCCATATCATCCCCGAAACCAAACCATCCTAATTCACAAGTCTAGGATGATAACCAAGAAGTTGGCTGAGGGCTCGGTGTGGTGTCCATGTGCCCAATTGGGCACCAAGTCCTCATCTGGCTTCCGAAAGACCCGGGAAGCGAGGAAGTTGCAAAGTGGTGTGTGTGTGTGTGTGTGTGTGTGTGTGTGTGCGCGTGTAGCGCGTGCCCGCGTGAATGTGTGTAGCAGAAGAATGGGAGGGGTAAAACATCGGGGTCTTTGTTTGCTATGAGAGGTGGGGGGGGCGGGGAATACATGAGTAAACCCCAATTAAAAGACAGGTAGAAACAGACTGGCTCGCGGAGGCCTGCGAAGTCAGGGCAGGGGGCTAAATAAGGTAGAAAACTAACGGCAGGCGTGAACTGGCAGAGGCAGCCTTGGGCGAGCGGAACCCGGACCAGCTTCTCCGCTGGGGGCGATGATGATGTTACGTGTCTCCACCAATACTTTTAAGTTTTAATAAATTTTATCAAGAATGACTCTGTCACAACACACACACACACGCTCACGCTCACTCTCACTCTTCCCCCTGCACTTTTTGAAAATATTAAGGGCGCTAGGCAAGTGAGAGTGCGGTAATTATCCCTGGATGTAGAAACCAATCTGGCTGCGAGACGCCCCTCTGCAATCGCCGGCGGCGGCAGCGGCGGCGGCCGTGCGCGGACCCGCGTGGAGGCCGGGGACTCCGGGCGCTCGCTAGGTCACCGCACCGCGCGGCCGCCGCTCGCCGGCTGTTTAATATACATGGGGTGGGAACGGAGGGAAACGGATCTTGGGCCTGCACGTCCTGCACAAAAAAAAAAAAAAAAAAAAAAAAAAAAAATCAATTTGCTATTTATTTTTGAAAAATATAGATTTAGAGAATTTTTTCTCCAGCCCGACCCCCTCCAAGAACGGCGGCCCACATTTAATTACGTCTTTTAATGACTTTTCCCTTACTTGCCGTTGCTATTTCGCGTTAAGGGCGGGGGCGGGCGGGGTTTCTTTGGGGGGTTTTCAATTCTGGTATCTTCAAAAAGATTTGCCTTATGTGTTAATTGCATGCTGTTAAGCACATCTGGGATTGCGTGCTGACCAACTCGGACCAACTTTTAATTAACACATTGACCCGGCGAAGAAGCAGACGCCCAGCCTCCCCCTCGAAATATGTATATTAGCCGCGCGGAAGCCGCGCGGCCCGCGCCGCCAGGTGCGTGCGAGGAATTGCCTGCGTCGAGGGGCGGGAGGGGGTGCAAATTGCAACCGCTCGCGCTCTTCCTGCGAACCTTTTTCTCGCCTTACCTCTAGGAAAACAAAGAAAAAAGAGTAATCGACCGGCTCCAGAAGGGGGCTTCTTACAGCCCTTAATGTGATTTGACCCTGGGCGGGGAACTTAGGAGGAAGAAAGGGGACTCGCCCCGAACCATTTCCAACCGGTCTGACTTGGGCCTGAGCTGAGGTCGAGGGCCTGAGCTCTTTAAATGCAGAGTTTTCCTGTTAATGAGGAGAATTGATGGCCCGGAAGCCTGGTGGAAGGAGAGAACCAGACAGCGTCTGCCTTTTGTGGTCCTGGCCTTCCTCCTCCCAGCCTCCTCCCCTTCGCCCCGGGCTCCCCGAGGTTAAACCACCCTCCGGGGCCCGCGTCTGAGAACAAGGAATGGGTGTCCCCCCTCCTCCTTGGAGCGCACCGCTTTCAGCGGCGGCAAAGGAACCAGCGGCTATTGTTAGGACTCTAGGCCCGGTCACCAAGGCTCGACTATTCGGGGGTGATCTTCCAGGCAGGCCAGTCAAATCCGGGCTGGAGGGCGGAGGAAGCCCGGTGCGCGGCACGACCGGAGCCATCCGCAGATAGGCAATTCACCCTAGGTAATTTCATGCAGAATTGATGGCGTTTCACTGGAGTGGTGCCTTCCAAGTGAGTGCCTAGCCTGCTTGCCTGTAGAGCACAAATGCGGGTTAATCCCCAGATACGTACTCATGTTCTCTTTCCGCATCTAATCTCAACGGCCTCGCTCTTCTAAATGCTCAGCTGCAGCATACCTCCCTATAAAAAAATGTCAAAGTGGTATTCCTTCTCTTAGCCATAAAAGAGTTGGAGTGAATCACTCCCAAGTTACCGTTTAACGTCTCCTCCAGGTAACAGTTGAAGTTTCTTGTTTGACATTTTTCATTCCCCAATACAGAACTTTTCAATAAATACTCAGCACCAGCACGAGGAGAAGTATATGTCGCAATAAATTCATGGCTGTATGCTCTCACTATGTCGATGCTTTGCAAAATTTAATGTGACAAGATTGCTCCCCAAATTCCTTCCACCTCTCTTCTTTTTTTCTTCTTATTCTCCTTTTTTTGTCCTTCCCTGGAAGCTGCTTTTCCAATCAATGTATCGGAGAATCTGCAAAAATTTAAAACTGAAAGAACAGAAAAGATATAGACAAGAAAGCGAAGATCTGTTATCAATAATTCCTCCGAGTTCCTCCAGATCTTTTTATGTTCAGAGAAAGGTATAATCAACACACATCTTCAGATGTGTCGGCAAAAAAACAAAACAATCAAGTTAGTAAATTACAGTGTCCCTTTGCAAAGATAAGGCCTTTGGAAAGTTAGCAGGAGCATTACCCAAATGGCTTTGTTTTGAGTTTTAGTGGACCACAGCTACTTATTTCAGCTCGCAAATTGATCTGCAAAATTGCAGCACACACCTGATATCCAGGGACAAACAGGAGTTGGTAACTCCAGCTGGCTCTTTTGATTTACTCCGCCTGGTAAGATGTATGCTGGGGTGTTTTGATAAGAGAGGAAAAAAAGGGAGTCAGCAGTTTGATTTGGAAACTCTTTTATTGCTGAATATGGTTGCAGGTTGAAACTAAAGAATGTGTTTCTGCTGGGGACATTTGCATGACACATCCATATGCATTAGCAGCTGCACGGTGTTATATCATCAGTTCCTGTGAGCATTTATCTTTTTCCCCCCCTTCTGTCTTTCTCAAAGGAAGCTGGTAAGTGGCTTATAGGAGAACCATATAGACTTTAAAGACACATGAATCCTCCTGTGTCCTTCAGGCCCTCAGCATCTAATTGGCCTATAACAACCTGTACCTTTTGAGGATTTTGGAATATGTGAAGTAACTAGCTTTTCTGGTTACATTTTTTAACCTATAAGGATGGATTAACTGTGTATAGAATTACCCAAAGAAAGGGGTCGTGGCGGTTCTATTTCATATCTATGCCGTCATCAACATTCTTCTGCTAATTTGCTTTGTGACTTAACAGAGAAACCTCATTAAACTCTCCTTTATGGCATTCATTTTCATTTCTTGATACTTGATAGAGGTAATATTTTTGATTCAGGGTAGCTAAGACCTTTCCACGCTGGCATGTAGTGGTGGCATCAGAAACCGCAAGAGCAGTTCTAGAAGATGTGTGCCTCTTCAGAGATTGTATGAGTCGTGCAAAGGCCATCGTCTCGTATCCACAGCAATGGTCTGCATCTAATCCTGCCTGAACTTTGTTTCATATGTCTGACTCTCTCTGAATTCCAGTGATCTGTAAACAGCAGGAACCACAATGTCAAATTGAAATCAGAAAGAAACTGAGTTCTTATTTGCTCTGATTCTGTTCAGTCACATAGGCTATTTTTTATTATTTATTTATTTATTTATTTAAAATTTTTTTTTAACGTTTATTTACTTTTGAGACAGAGAGACAGAGCATGAACGGGGGGAGGGTCAGAGAGAGGGGGACCCAGAATCTGAAACAAGCTCCAGGCTCTGAGCTGTCAGCACAGAGCCCGACGTGGGGCTCGAACTCACAGACCTCGAGATCATGACCTGAGCTGAAGTTGGCCGCTTAACTGACTGAGCCACCCAGGCGCCCCTAGGCTATTTTTTTAAATATTTTTTTAATTTTTTTTTACATTTATTTATTTTTGATAGAGACAGAGCACAAGTCGGGGAGGGGCAGAGAGCGAAGGAGTCACAGAATCAGAAGCAGGCTCCAGGCTCTGAGCTGTTGGCACAGAGCCTGACACAGGGCTCACAAACCGTGAGATCATGACCTGAGCTGGAGTCAGATGCTTAACCAACTGAGCCACCCAGGCACCCCAACACATAGGCCATTTTTTTAAAAAAAGAAAACTGTACATTTAAAGTGTAGTCATCAAGTCAGGGTGACTAGGAAGCATACGGACTCAAACCAAGAGACTAACATAAGCAAATTTTTAAAAATCACCTCGTATCTGCTCACATTCGGTGTTCTTTGGGATTGTTTGAGAATAACCATGCTCAAATTTTTGAAGTACTAGTGCATTACAGGTGCATTACAAAGTAAGACATAAATCTTACACACACACACACACACACACACACACAACTAAGTAACTAAAAGATAATAATCCTTAGGAATCATGAAGATATCCTACTAGAGATATTGTGGGTTTTTCTCCATTTTTGGTAGCTTTTTTGGTCATCAGAGAAGATATTTAAAGGAAAAAAAAGAAATGACAATAATTAGTAAAATGATGTCATCTGTTTCTTTTTTCTACAATGCTTGGAACTAATATGCACTACTGTATAAGTGGGCATGCCTGATAACAAATAAATATGCATGAACCTAAATAATTGTTTTTATGTCTTGTTTCCAGATGCTTGCAAATAGCACTAGATTGGTTTGACCTAACCAAAAGGTAGCTAAGATCTCTGCCATTCAATTGAATACTAGATATTTTAAGTATCAAAACAAATTTCCCCTGCCCTCCGTTGAACAAAAGTCGCTGGCTTTTTTTTTTTTAACTTTTCAGCTTTAAAACAGTAATCCAGTATAATGTGGGTCAAATGGTTGCTTGATATTGCATAATGGAAAATTAATGAGCTAAATTATTTTATTCAATTATTTCAGTGATACCTAGAACGAACAGCCAATTATTAGGGCTAGTTAGCTTAGTTGTTTAGTTTAGAACATGGGCCAGAATTGATCCTGTGGCTAACTCTTTTCAACAGCTGCATACTATTACGTCCCCCAACTCAGACCCGCCATGAACAATTATGTGCCAGAGGTAACAAAACGAACAGATGAGAAGGCAGATGAATTTGCACAAACCAAAGAAAACTATTTATTTTTTAAAGTACACATCTCACCAGAGCACCTGGGGACTCAGTTGGTTAAGCGTCTGACATCAGCTCGGGTCATGATCTCACAGCTCGTGAGTTGGAGGTCTGTACTCCACTCTGTGCTGACAGCTCCAAGCCTGGAGCCTGCTTCAGATTCTGTGTCTCCCTCTCTCTCTGCCCTTCCCCCACTTGTGCCTGTCTTTCCCTTTCAAAAAATAGATAAACATTGAAAAATTTCAAACTACACATCTTTTGCAGTAGTACAGAAGAGATGATGTATATATGTCTACAACCCAAATGAAATATCTCTGGCAAGATTTATTAGAGAATAGGGACAGGGAACAAAAGACCTAATTAAGGCTACCAGGAGAGCTTAAGTATGATGAACACTACTACACCTGCCTGGTATTGTGTCATTTAACACATTTACAAATCAGATGCTACTGCCTCAGTGTGTATTCTCTCTAAGCTAAAGAAAGAATTTATTTGTTTGCTTTCAGATTGTGTTTTGCCATTAAACATTTCTAGATGTATTAATTGTGTCAATAGATGTTGGGATATGGGGGATCTGGGAGAATTATTTATTTGCTTATCTATTCATATCTTGGCTGTTTTCAAAATAATTCTCTTTCTTCCTCTAAGGCTTTCCTTGTCACAGGACACAACATCATAGGCTCTTTGAAATATGATGGTTAACAAAGATAAACCATAGGCCATTACAATGGGTCACCGTTGATTCAGCAAATCTAAACCAAAACTGGACAGAAGTTTTGTTAAGTCAGTACTTCATTCTATGGCCATGTATTCATACCCCCAAGAACTATGAACTAGGTAATAAGGACATTCAAAAGTCAATAATTGTAGTCTGACATATAAGGAGCTCAGAAGTTGCTACTCCGTTCTAACAAGAAAAAATTGAACAAACTGAAAAATTAACAAATCTTAGACCCATCAGAGAAGTGAGGTCACAGGGAAAAATTCCATGCCCCAAACTGGAAAGACAGATGAAAACGACCAATCACAACTTATGGTAGTAAAATTCCAAGTGTGAAAACCTCCTTGGGAATCAGTATGGGGGTAGGAAAATAGGAACTGCAATTGACAAGCTGCTGGGAGCTCAGTATGGACAAATCTGAGGGTTTAAAACTCCAGGAGAAGCTAATCACAGATAAGATCCCACACATTTATGACTTTTATTCCCAGGAGCTCTACTGGGTTCTCACTGTGAATATCAGATAAAATTGCCTCGTACTTCTGGAAGGAGGAAGGGAAAAGGAATCACTTTTTAATATGTCGGTTTTTGTTTTGTTTTGTTTTGTTTTCACAAAGCCTGCCTTCAGGAGAAACTATTTTGCCATAGTCTAACCTATTGGGGCTCATCAGAGCCTAACCTACCCGAGAGAAGGGAAATACAAAACTCCAGCCCCCTCTAGCCATCATGTCCCACCTAATGGGGTGAAACTGAGGTACACTGGTGAAAGTCACAGTCCAGGGGCACAAGCTCATCCAAACACTGAGACCTAATGATAGGACTACACAACATGGCCACCACCCTGACACCTTACCATCGCATTACCAAAGACCTATTGTCTGCAGTTTCTTTTGCCCAGTATATCATGTCCACCTTTCAACAAAAATTATAAGGCATACTAAAAAGCAATAAACACAGTTTAAAGCATTAGAATCAGACAGATATGGCCGGAATTTTGGAATTATCAAACCAGGAATAAAAAAAAATGATTAATATGACAAGGGCTTTAATGGAAAAGTACACAACGTGCTAGACCGGAGGGATAATGTAAGCAGAGATACGGAAATTCTAAGAAAGAATCAAAAATTCTCTAAATCAAAAACATTTTTGATTGAAGAACATTTTTGATGGTCTCATTAGTAGCCTATCACAGCTGAGGGAAAAAAATCTCTGAGGTTGAGAATGTGACAAAAGAAACTTTGAAAACTAAAAGCCAAGAGAAAAAAGAAAAAAACGAATGAAATATCCAAGGACTGTGGGACAACTACAAAAATTGTAACACACACAATGGGAATACCATAAGAGGAAAGAAAGAGGAACAGAAAATGTTTGAAGCAGTAATAACTAAGAACTTCTCATAACTGATGTCAGACACCAAACCATAGATACAGGAAGCTCAGAGAACACCAAGTAGGATAAATGTTAAAAAAAAAAACAAAAACCAAACAAACAAAAACAAAACAAAACAACAACAAAAATAAAACACACCAGACTATACCTCAGTATATTATACTCAAACTTTAGAAAACCAAAGACAAAATCTTGAATGAAGCCAGAGGAAGAAATCTTACCTAAAGAGGAACAAACAAGAATTACATCTTATTCCTCCACAAACTATGCAAGCAAAAAAAGAGTGGAGTGAAACAGTTAATGCATTGAGAGAAAAAAAACTACCAATCTAGAATTCTGTACCCTTTGAAATTATCCTTCTAAAATGAAGGAGAAATAAAGACTTTCTCAGACAAACATAAGTTGAAGGAGTTTGTTTCCAGTACACTTGGTTATAAGAACTGTTAAAAGAAGTTCTTCAGATAAAAGAAAAACAATATACATCAGAAACTTGGATCTACATAAAGAAAGGAAGAGCTTTAGAGAAGGAATAGTGAATATAAAATAAAAACATTTTTCTCTTGCTCTTAATTGAAATAAGAGATAACAATTTATTAAAAATAATAAAAGTTGTAATATATTTGATGATTATAGCTTATGTATAAATGAAAATAAATGACAGCAATGTTACAAGGGACAAGAGGGAAGAAATAGAATTATTTTGTTATTATAATGTACTTGTACAAACCATGGTATACTGTTATTTGAAAGTGGACTTGAATTAGTTGTAAATATACATTGCAAACTCTAAGGCAACCACTTAAAAAATAAAGCTATACTTATTATTGATATGCAGTGAAATGAGAGGAAATGGAATAATATAAAATGTTCATTTAAATCACAAAAGCAGGGGCACCTGGATGGCTCAGTCAGTTGAGTATTTGACTTTGGCTAAGGTCATGATCTCAAGGTTCATGAGTTCTAGCCCTGTGTTGGGCTGTGTGTGGACAGCTCAGAGCCTGGAACCTACTTCAGATTCTGTGTCTCCCTCTCTCTCTACCCCTCCCCTGCTCGTGCTCTGTCTCTCTGTCTCTCTCAAAAATAAATAAACACTAAGAAAAATTTTTTAAATAAAAACTAAAATCACAGAAGCAGACAAAATCATGGAAGACAAAAATGGGGACAAAGAATATGGGCAACAAATAGAAAACAGTAACATATAGGGTAGATACTAATTTAACTATATCAATAATCACTTTAAACACCCAAGCTTTAAATATACCAATAAAAAGACAAAGATTGTCAGAGTGAATCAAAAAAATAAGATTCAACTATATGTTACCTACAAGTAACCCACTTTGAATATAAAGTCACACAGAAATTAAAAGTAAAGGGATGGAGGAAAATATACCATGCAAACACTAAAAGAAAATGGGAGTGGCTATATTAATTTCAGGCAAAGGAGAACAATGAAAGTTGGGTCAGGGATAAGTTGGCATTACATAAATGACATTACATAATGATATTACATAATGATAAAGGGTACAATATTTTAAAAACATTTAACAATCCTTAATGTCTATGCATTTAACAACAGAACCTCAAAATATGTGAGACAAAAACTGATAGAACTGCAAGGACAAATAAATTAATACACTATTGCAGTTGGAGATTTTAATAATCCTGTATCAGAAATGGGCAGATCCAGTTGGCAACAACTCGGTAAGGATATAGTTGAACACAACAGCACCATCAGGCAACTGGGTATAATTGACATCAATAGACTACTTCATCCAACAAGAACAGATCATCTATTCTTCTTAAGTTCACATGAAACATTCGCCAAAATAGACCCCATTCTGTGCCATAAAATACAACTTAACAAATTTAAAAGAATAGAAAGTATACAATGTCTGTTCAGACCACGATAGGATTAAACTAGAAATCAATAACAACAATATAGCTGGAAAATTCCAAAATACTTGGAGATTAAACAACACCCTTGTCAATAACTCATGAGTCAAAAAAGAAAGCTCAAGAGATATTAAAAGATATTTTGAACTAAATAATAATGAAAATACAGCTTATCAGAATTTATGAGATCTGGCAAGAGCATCACTTAAAGGGAATTTTAAAGCATTGAATGTATATATTAGAAAATAAGAAAGACCTAAAATCAATAATCTAAGATTACACCTTAGGAAACTAGAAAAGAGCAAAGTAAATCCAAAGTAAGCAAAAGAAAAGAAATAATAAAAATTAGAGCAGGAATAAATGAAATTGAAAACAGGAGATCAATGGAGAAAATCAACAAAATTGAAAGCTGGTTCTTTGAGAAGACCAATAAAATGATAAGACTTTAGCCAAGCTAATGGGAAAAATAGAGAAAAAGAAAGAGGGAAAAAGAGGAAACATGAATTATTAATATCGTAAATTAAAGAGGCAAGATGACTACATATCTCAAGGACATTAAAAGCATAATAAAGGAGTATTATGAACAACTCTATGCCCACAAAGTTGATAACTTAGATGAAATGGAAAAAAAATTTTTAAAGACTTTATCTGTCAAAACTCACATATGAAGAAATAAACAATTTGAAAGAGCCTATATCTATTAAATCAATTGAATCACTAATTAGTAACCTTCCAAAACACAAAGCACCAGGCCCAGTGAATTCCATTAATCATTTAAGGAAGAAATTATGCCAATTATCTACAATCTCTTTCAAAAGATAGAAGCAGAGGAAATACTTCCTAACTCATTCTATGCGGCCAGAATCACCCTAATATCAAAATCAAACAAAGACGTTACAAGAAAATAACACTATAACCCAATCTCTCATTAACATGAATGCAAAAATCCTCCACAAAATATTAGCAAATCTTATCCAACAGTGTATAAAAAGATTTATACACCAGGACTAAGGAGGATTTATTCCAGATATACATAGCTAGTTGAACTTTTGAAAAAGCATTTAATGTAATCCATCACATCAACAAGCTAAAGAAGAAAGTCACATGAAAGCCACAGGTATAAATTCATGCAGAAAAAAATATTTGACAAAATCTGACACGAATTCATCATAAAAATTCTCAGAATACCAGGAATAGAAGAGAACTTCCCAACCTAATAAAGAATAGCTACAAAAACCCTCTAACTAGCATGCTTAGTGGTGAGAAACTAAAAGCTTTCCTGTTAAGATCAAGAACAAGGAAAGGCTATCCCTTCTCAACCTGCTTTTCAACATCACACTGGAAGTCCTATCTAATGCAATAACAGAACACAAGGCAATAAAATGTATACTGATCGAGAAAGAAAAAATTGTGTGTTCATAGATGACATGATTGTTTATATGTAGAAAATCTGAAAGAATCACCAAGAACAAAAAAGCCTTCCAGAACTAATAAGCAACTGCAAGGTGGCAAGATACAAGGTTAATATACAAAAGTCAATTGTTTTCCTGCATAATAGCAATAAACAAAAAGAATTTTAAATTAAAAACTCATTACATTTACATTAGTGCCAACAAAAAGAAATACTTAAGTCTAACAAAATATGTCCAACATTGATGTGAAGAAAACTACAACACTTTGATAAATAGAAATCAAAGAAAATTAAATAAATAAGAGATATTCCATGTTCATGGATAGAAAGACTCAGCATTGTGAAGATGTCAGTTCTTCCCAACTTGATGTATAGATTCAGTGCAATTCCAATCAAAAGCTGAGTAAGTTATTTTGTGAGTATCAACAAATTGATTCTAAGGCCCCAAATAGCCAATGTGGTATCGAAGAAGAACAATGTTGGCATATTGACACTACTTGACTTCAAGACTTACTAAATCTACAGTATTCAAGACAGTGTGGTATTGGTGACAAAATAGACAAATAGATCAATAGCACAGGTTAGAGACCCCAGAAATAGATACATAAAAGAATAGTCAACTGATCTTTCACAAAAGAATAAAAGCAAAATAACGGAGCAAATACTGTCCAACCAATGTGGACATTCACATGCAAAAATGAATCTAAACACAGACCTTACACTGTTAACAAAAAGTAACACAAATCGTATCATAGACCTAAATACAGAACACAAAACTAAAAACTCCAATAAGATAACATAGGAGACAACCTAAATGATATTGGGTATGGTGCTGACTTTTCACATACAACACCAAGCCACTACCTATGAAAGAAATAATTGATAAGGTCAGACCTCATTAAAATTTAAAACTTCTACTCCCTGAAAGCCAATATCAAGAGAATGAGAAGGCAAACCACACATCTGATAAAGGACTGTTATCCAAAATATACAAAGAGCACTGAGAACTCAATAATAGTAAAACTAACAATCCAATTAAAAAATGGATGAAAGATCTGAAGAGACACTTCACCAAAAGATATACACAGATGGCAAGTAAGCTCATGAAAAGATGCTTAATAGCATATGTCATTGGGGAATGGCAAACTAAAACAACAATGAGATAACACCACACACTTACTAGAATGACCAAAATCCAAAATACCACCACCAACAAATGCTGGTAATGATGTAGAGCAATAAGAATACTCATTCAAAGCTGGTAGGAATGCAAAATGGTACAGCCACTTTGGAAGAAGTAGAAATTTATTACAAAACTAAATATACTCTTACCTTATGATCCAGCAATTACATTCTTTGTCGTTTACTCAAATAAATGGAAAACTTATGTCCATACAAATACCTGCACATGGATGTTTATAACAGCTTTATTCTTAATTCCTAAAATTGGGAAGCAACCAACAGGTCATTCAGTAAGTTAATGGAGAAATAAACTGTGGTACATTCAGACAATGGAATATTATTCAAGGTTAAGAAAAGAACTACCAAGTTAGGAAAGGCATGGATGGACCTTAAATGCATATTACTAAGTCAAAGAAGCCAATCTGAAAATGCTACGTATTGCATAATTCCAACTATGTGACATTCTGGAAAGAGCAAAACCATGGAGACACTAAAAGGATCAGTGGTTTCCAGAAGTTAGGGGAGAGGGAGGGATGAATAGATAAAGAGCAGAGGATTTTTAGGTGGGGAAATTAAGTATAATATTACAATCATGGATATAAGTCATCATTCATTTGTCAAAATGCATAGAATGTGCAACACCAAGAGTGAACCCTAATGTAAACTATGGACCTTGGGTGATGACAAAATGACAAAGTGTCAATTATAACAAATGTCCCTGCTGGGGCAGGATTTGATAGGGGATGCTGGACATGTGTGGGGGCAGGGAGTGTGTGGTAACTCTATACTTCCTACTCAATTTTGCTGTGAAGCTAAAAATGCTCTATAAAATAAAGTTTATTAATTAAAAAAAATCTCAATAATTATGATGTTAATAACTTGTTACTAGCGTATCCTAACTCTTAGACCCTAGGTCTTGCTGCTTTGCAAAATCTTTCTATAATATTTTATCTCTATCCACTAATAATGAAGGAATATGCATGCAACACTAAATGTTAAGATAGCTTTGTAAATAGCATGAATTAGTACACGGGGTTCACCCCCAAGAAATATTTCCAAGACAGACAACGAACATATTTTGTTACTAAGTGGAACACGGTATACTATACAACTGGGAAACACGAATTAGCTTAGTTGGGAAAGAGGATGATATTAATTTTTCTCTACCATTATAGTCCCCATCACTGCCATCTGCCCTGTCATTTACTGAGTACTCACTTTGTGCCAGACACTGTGCTGGCACAGCTATATGTACTTTCCCAGTTAACTCTCATGCAACTTCTTGAGGTAGGCTCCATTATCCCTGTTTTACTGATGAGAAGCAGAGACATACAGAGGTGCTCTATTCTCCGACACCTGCCGGTCTGCATTAGGAATTTACGGGTTCGATTCAGTTTCATTTTTTTTTTTAACAGATTTTTGGGTATGCCCATGAAAAGGAAAATCATATCTATTATTTCCTAAAAATGTATCTGAAGCACACTAGGTAAGGGAAAGCCTTTATATACGGCAGTCATCTGGCTATTTATCTGGTCTGTCCACTCTATTTGCCATAAAAATAAGTTTCACTGTCAGGTGGGGCCATCTAGACCAGATATCTATCTGCAAGCAAGAGTATTTAGCTATAGAAAGTGGGCAGGGCTTGAAGGTGTGAGGGAAATTCTTCTAAACAATTTAGAAATAAAGCAAATAAGGTTGGCTAATATGCGGTAATGTGATTAAACACTGAGAATGTCTACCAAGGAGTTGCCTATAAAATATGGCAAGTTAGGGAGCACTCGAGACTCCCAATGAGGTGGCACAAATCTAGCCTCAGAAAGACAAGAACGGTGTGTGATTTTTAATTCAGTATGAACAAGCCTGTTTTGGGAAGCATCTTTTCTGAGGATATATTTTCTGAACAAAATGGGTGCGATCAGGTAAGAGAGGGCTAATGGTCCAGAGATTGTACAGCTATACCCAAGACCTGTATCCTAGAACAGGTATATCATTATTCCTTGTAAATTCATGTTCTACACCCACCATTTATTAAGTGCTTATTGTGTGTCAGGCAGTTTACATACATTTTAC
This sequence comes from Acinonyx jubatus, assembly GCF_027475565.1. Classification (NCBI taxonomy): domain Eukaryota; kingdom Metazoa; phylum Chordata; class Mammalia; order Carnivora; family Felidae; genus Acinonyx; species Acinonyx jubatus. The sequence continues at coordinate 14,481,442 of NC_069395.1, read as the reverse complement.
AAATAATCTTTTTTAAAAAGTCTTTAAAACAAGTTTTAATCTCCACTTTGCTGGTTAAAAAAAAAAAAAGGCTTGTGTAAGTCAGACAGCTAAGTAAATGGCAGAGCCAGGATTCAAACACCAGTCTGGTTCATTCTAAACCCACATTTCAAAGCATTGTCTGGTTTTATACATCAGGCATTCATTACTTGTAGTGATAGGAATCTAACTCTTGGAAGTAGATGCTTTTTTTTTTTTTAATTTTTTTTAGTGTTTATTTATTTTGAGACAGAGAGAGAGAGAGAGAGAGCAAGCGGGGCAGGGGCAGAGAGAGAAGGAGACACAGAATCTGCAGCAGGCTCCAGGCTCCGAGGTGTCAGCACAGAGCCCGATGCGGGGCTTGAACCCACAGAGCTGTGAGATCACGACCTGAGACGAGGTCGGATGGCCAACCGACTGAGCCACCCAGGCGCCCCTAGATGCTTTTGACGTAGCATCAAATTCGAGTTTCTGATATTAAGAATGATATTCTGGACCCGGCGAGTTCTCAATGAGCTATACACACTATCTCAGGAAGTCTCTTGCCAGGCAGCTGGTTGACCTTTTCCAATGATACCTTCATCTTTCAGTGTGCTTTCATTCAAACTGAAGCAGGAACTTTATAATGGCTACAAAAGGATTATTTGATAATGCCTAAAGTTATACTATGGATGGGTGTGATTTAGTATCAGCAAAAAGATACTGTAGGCAATTACAAATGGCATAAAGTGAGGATATCGGCTTCCATACGGGTTTTCTAATTGTTAAACAAACTGAAACTCTTATCCATGGCTGGTTTTAGGAAACGCCTTTACAGTGAAACCTTGGGTTGCGAGTAACTTGTTCTGTGAGCGTTCCACAAGATGAGCAAACATTTCTAATACATTGTAACTTGATAAATGAGCAATGACTTGCAGCATGAGTAGTACGTGGGGCCAAATGTCACATGAGCACAATTGAGTCAATGGTTCGTCCCTTTCTCTCTCTCTCTCTCTCTCTTGCTGTGAGATTGTGGGTGATAGTGTCCCATGCTCAGATGCTCAGTCTCAGGCTGCGGTGTTTGGAAGAAATCAGTGATTTTTCAGAAGGTTGGAAAGTGCCCACAAACTTCACTAGTGTATTTTGTCGCTTCAAAGCACCTATGGACAGTCCTTTGCTTTTCCATCCAAGAGTGAGCCTGGGAATGCTTTGCTTCATTCTAGGTCAGGCTGCCTGCAGATATAGACCCTTTCCTCTGCTGCCTTGTTGCCAGTTACATTCAATACAGTCTATGAGAAGAGTTTATTAATACTGTGCTGTAGTCAACATCTGTTAGTGATAGTGAAATTTGTCCTACACAACAACCCTCCTCTCTCTTGTCTCCCTCACACCAGCCACAAAGGTTTTCAAAGGCAAATGCAGGTTAATTTGTTTATTTTTCTTTATATTTTGTAGTCTCTTTATTGCTTTGTATTATATTACCATATTATAATCATTTTTAGATGAATATTTTTTGTTTGTGGAATGAATCAGCTGAGTTTCCATTATTTCTTATGGGGAGATTTGCTTTGATACACAAGTGCTTTGGATGACAAGCATATTTCTGCAACAAATTATGCTCACAAGCCAAGGTTTTACTGTATATTCTTTTTCCTTCGTCCTTCTTTTCCTATGGGTGCAATTGTCATGTGAGGATAAATTGAAGTTATTTCCGTGTATGAGGGCTTCTAATAATAATTTCAAAGAATGCCCAGGCTCTCAAATTTTAGCGTTAGCTCTTCGAAGTTCACACTTCATGCAAGACCTGTATCACCTATGTTGCTAAACTATAGCTGCTTTCCAGATCTGTTCCAAGTCCGCATTTAAGAGGATTGCTTTCCTTCAAGCGAGCCCTGCAAAGTGATGCCACCAGCACTAATACTCACAAGTGATTTTGGTCTGTGAAGCATTGTAATTTCACCATCTCTCCTACCTGTGGACATTGGGGGCAGAGGCTGGACATTGGTGATTCGTAGTTTCTAATCTGCTGGGAAGAATGGTTCCCAGATTAGGATTAAAAAAAAAAAAAGACTTTCTCCTCTTCTTTCATCTTGAAGAAATACAGATTCTTCCTTATATCTGATATAAACAGTAATCATCCAGCTTGGCTACAACCCCCTGGAAGCCCTCCGCTCAACTATTTCAGATTTACTGGAATATAAATCACACACACGTGTATGTATCTACCTGTATTTATAGAAACATAATTGTAGTCCCTACAAAACTTTAGTTGTCTGGGCTGCTTAGTGGGTTAATTCAGCCAAAGAAGCACCCGAGGGGCTGGTATGGTCAGTCCTCCTCATTTGGTTTCCTGGTCACACAGAGCGCCCCCCAATCTGCACGGCCTCGGGAAGATGTGTTTATCTGAAGAAAAAGCAAGTGGAGCCCAAAGTGTCTCTGCTCAGAGCTCCTGCGCACTGATGACTGATCTTCGAATAAGGATGGTAAAACATCGATACTCCTGGTTTCCCTACGCTTTCAGTTCGGAGATTTAGATTGCACACAGGGAGCATGGCCCCTGTGGGCAGGGAGTTTTTCTGTCACACCAGAGCCTAGTGTTGGGCCACAGCCAGGATGGTGGTGCCAGAAGTGTTTCCTCAGTGAATTAAAGTTATATGAGTAAATGCAGATAGAAGAGATAACAGCATCACCGCTGGACTTTAAATTAAAAAAAAAAAAAAAGGAGGAGAAGAAGAAGAAGAAGAAAGGATGTGTTGTGACTTTAAAACAGACTATTGACTTTTGCCTGGGTAGGCGGCTCACACAGTGATTAGGAGTCTGAACCATAATTGTTCTTGTCATCCACACACTTGGCCACGGTCAATATCTTTTAACATATACATTTTTAATCATGTATTAATAAACAAGAAGTTTGTATCTTATCGATGATTGGATTATATTATTGACCAAGTCCACAATTCCACACATGGCTTCTGAAAATATCAACAAGGTCAAAATGTAAAGATCAGGTGAAGTGCTTCAAAGACATAAAAATTAGACTTTTCTCGAACTCTTTGTGTGACTCTTGTGTAGAACGATTCTGAGGAGAGCAGAGGGCTCTTGAAATCATTTACCAGTTGAACAAATGATTCTGTCTAGACTAAAGCGAATAGTATAAATAAAAGTGAAACTCAAATTATTCTGTCATCCTGGAATACCGGAAGTGTTTTTGCTCTTCTCTTCACACATTTTGGCTGAGACCGATTGGTGCAACAGAATTGGATCTGGGCTGCTTTAAGAATTCTCATTGAAGCCGAAAGGAAATAAAGCCCCCAGCAAGCCGAAAATGTTTACTTCACCACTTGCCAAAAGGATTCGGATTTTCTCCTCCCGAGGCTGGGCTCCTCATATTGTGATTCTTCCCCTCCCTCTCCCCGTAAACCTCCTCGTTCTGCAATACATCCTTCCCATCTATGGCGTTTGCTCCTGGTGTGGGTTGCCCAGACACTGGGAGAATGAAAATTTAGACAAGCTATGGGTAGAAAATCTCAACATGATCAGTTCAATTTGAGATACTCTCAGGTACAGGATATATTTGAATTGTTCTTTCTTCCTCACCCTTCACCGAAACCTCTAGTGTAAACTTAACAATGATTCTTATATCATCTTAAATAGCTGAGAAACTGAAGGAGACCTACTTCTCTGGACACCACCTCAAACACCACCCCTTTTCCTTCACGTTTGGCCTACGAGCTCTGTCTTCTGTCTTCTAAGCACATTCTAATTCCTTCTGCTTGATCTTGGTTCTGTCTTCTGGTTTCTAAAATTCCCTTTAATTCCCTGCCATCCTCAAACTTGTATCTTTAGCTGTCCGTCTGCAGTCTGGTTAATTGTGCCAATGTATATTTCTTAGTTTTGTTAACCTCTGGTTATTTAAGATCTGACCCTTCGGAGGAAGCAAAGCGATTGATATGTGGGAGCTCTCTGTCCTGTTTTGCAACTTCTTTGGAGCCTGTATTTATTTCTAACTAAAAAAGATTTTAAAAAATAAATCAGATCTACACATGCCCAAAGCCAATCTCACCTACAGCTCATATTTACATGTTAATACAAATATTTCTGCACTCTCTGGGCACAATCCTATAATTCACAATTACTTTTTTGATGTGGAGGGGTGTGGAGAAGAGAGATTATCTTTTTTTATTAAAGGGGTTATTTCCTATTTTAGACTTTTAATTATTTTCAGAGAGGAGATTTTTGGGGACAGGGTGGGAGAGCATGAGGGAACAGGAGGTGAAATGGACTTTAAGCAGAAGAATAAGAAAACAGTCACCTTTGAGCTGGACTGGAAGGAAATCATCAAAAGCACAAATACTTCGAATGTTCAGGTAAAATAAAGTCTTGTCTTTCCACAATGAAATGTATTCAAGTAGAATTAATACTCCTTTGGAGCTCTTCATTTGCATCCGTTAAATATGATAATAATACCTTATGTATATAGTGATTTACACTTTTCAAAATTCACATTTTTACCTCTGTGGTCTTCATAAAAATTCCGTGACACAGGCAAAGAGGGCAAATAACATTTAAATGTTATTCCCATTTAAATACGATTGCAGATCAGAGAAGATCAGTATACTTTCTTAGGAGAAACTAAGACTTGAATCCATATTTTCCAATTCCTAGTTAGACACTCTTCCCATTTCACTATATATGTTATTAGAATAACCAGTTTAGACTTTAGATTTTAGTCTAGTTATGGAGCAAGAACCACAGAAGTTGTTTACTTTGGGAAAAAAGAATTACTTTTAATAGCAATAATATCCTGAAAAATTACATGCTGTGAATGTTACCGAATGAACATTTTTCCTTTATCTATCATTCTGTGACTTTCTTTCTATGTATAAAGCTCTCTGGGGTCTGTCACAGACCTTTACTTTAGTTTAATTTAGAAATCAACTATTTCCTCCTAATCTGTAGCTTGTCTTTTAATTCTCTTAATTGTGTCTTTAGTGGAATAAGTTTTTTACTTTTATGAAACCCAGTTTATCAATTATGTGTGTGTGTGTGTGTGTGTGTGTGTGCATTTTTGGTATCATGAATAAGAAATTTTGCCTAATCCTAGGGCACCAAGATTTTCTCCTAAATATTTTATAATTTTACGGTTAGATTTGTGATGCATTCTGAGTTAAAATCTGTACAAGGTATGAGAATTCAATTGTAGCTCTTTTTTTTTCCATCTATACATCCCCAATTTTTCTAATGCCATTTACTGAAAGGCATGTGTTTTCTCCGCTGCATTAGTGTTGCATTTTTATCAAAATCAACTAGCCCTATTTGTGTGGGTATATCTCTGGATTCTTGATGTTTTCCATTAATCTCTGTGTCTATCACTCTGTCAATATCCTTACCGTCTTGATTTTTATAGCTATATGGTAATTCTAATGATCAGAAAGGGTGAATCTTCCAACTTTATTCTTATTTTTTAGAATTATTTTTGCTAGTCTGCATTCTTTCTTTATAATCCTTTCCATATAATTTTAGAAACTCATCTCTATTTACAAAGAACACTCCCAGTATTTTAATGGAAATTACATGAAACTCACAGATCATTTGGGGAGGAATTAATTTCATTCTTATGTAGAGTCTTCAAACCCATAAACTAAATATGTCTTTCCATTTATTTAGGTTTTCTTTTATTTCTTTTATCAGTTTTTTGTAGTTTTTACTTTAGCAAGCTTCTGTATGTTTTACTAGATTTATACCTGAGCATTTCTTTTCTTTTTGAAGCTATTTTATTATTTAAAAAATTTTTTTTAATGTTTATTTATTTTTGAGAGAGAGACACACACAGAGGGGCAGAGAGAGAGGGAGACACAGAATCTAAAGCAGGGTCCAAGCTCTGAGCTGTCAGCACTGAGCCTGATGTGGGGCTCGAACCCACAAACTGTGAGATCATGACCTGAGCTGAAGTCAGATGCTCAACTGAGACACCCAGATGCCCCTTTTTGAAGCTATTTTAAATGTTATTGATTTCAATTTTAGTTTCCAATTGTCTATTGTTTCTATATAGAAATATGATTAATTTTGCACATTGATTTTGTGTCCTGCAACTTTGCTGGACTCACTTATTGGTTCTAGATTGTTTTATAGATTATTTGGCATTTTGTGCATAGACAACCATGTTGTTTGCAAATGATTGTATTTCCTCCTTTGCAATTTGTATGTCTTTTCTTTTTCTTAGTTTATTGCACAGGAAAGGACAAGTAACCCAATCAAGTTTCAATGTTCGTTTGTTTTTGTTTTTTGTTTTTTGGGGGTTTTTTGGCCCAATATAATATATGCTTTCTGATTGCATGTATTTCAAAGTTGTTTCTTACCAATTTCATCATAAGAGATTTTGCCTATTTTCTTTCAATAATAGTTTTGTTTTTTGGTTTCCAACCAGTGAGTTACCAGGTAAAACTGTGTTCATTCTTTATTAACTTTAAACAATTTAAATACTTCTACTTAACATAAATACTGAAACCATGCTAAAATCCTTTCAAAAAAAACACATAAATGATCCTAGCAAGTCAACAAAGATTCTAAAATTCCTATCGGGCAATTTTCTAATGAAGACTTTACCTTCTAAGAAGACTAGGATTTTATAGACTTATTTTTTCAATTTCATTACAGATGAGACACCTGCTATGTCATAGAACACAGCTGGAGAGGTGAAATCAGTTGAGTCACCTTGCAAACAAAGCAGAGTGTGGGTAGACCACCAGCAGGAGATGATGAGAGCCCCTGGGAGGCTGGTGGTGGGGAATACAGATACAGTTGATTCGCCAGTCCAAAAGTTAGGCAACTAGGACGAACTTCAGACATCAGATTCTAGCTTCCAAACTGTCAACAAGTCAAAAGCATTCATTCCATAAGACTGACGTATAGCTGGGTTACTGGGACGGAAGACTGGACACAGTGGGGTAAGTTGGAACATCAGTCTTCACGACTGGAGTTCCAGGGGTCAGGGTGACTCCAGTCACAATACTAGATTCCAAGGTGTTGGATGAATGTTTATTTATTTAAAGAGAAATATAGAGAGCAGGGTATGGGCAGAGAGAAAGGGAGAGAGAGAATCCCAAGAAGGCTCTGTGCTAATTAGGGCACAGTCTGCCACAGGGCTCAAATTCACAAACTGTGAGATCATGACCTGAGCCGAAACCAAGAGTTGTCCACAAGACACACAGGCACCCCCAAAATCAGTTTTAAGATCAGAGATGTTTCTATTTGAATTAAGCTTTATTAGTTTCCAATATGTAGATTTATGTGATTAGCTCTAATCAAATAGAGCAGAACATTTAGGATCAAGTAACTTCTGTATTGTTGCTTCCAGACAGGGGTTTCTTCCTTTTTGTTTGCTTATTTGTGTGTGTGTGTGTGTGTGTGTGTGTGTGTGTGAGAGAGAGAGAGAGAGAGAGAGAGAGAGAGAGAGAGAGAGAGAATGAATGGGGCAGGGGCAGAGAGAGGGGGACAGAGGATCCAAAACGGGCTCTGCACAGACAGCAGCAAGTCAATGCAGGGCTCAAACTCACAAACCATGAGATCATGACCTGAGCACAAGTTGGATGCTCAAGGGCCTGAGCCACCCAGGTGCCCTAGGGTTTCTTTCATTGTTAGCATTTCTATAAACACCTTTTTTATTTCCTGAGAAAAAAACTATTTAACCACCAGTAGGTATTTTGGCAACCTAGAGAATATTAATCAATGGTTTGGTTAATCAGGTATTTCATTTACCAGATCCCATTATTAGCTGCAGCCAAAGCATCATTTTGGACAGATTCTTGGACAGAAGAGCTGTCGGATAGTGAAAAAGCTGTTTATTTCTCTCAAATATCACATCATATTAGGTCATGACTCAGTCTTAATTAGGCTCTCATTTTAGGTAAAGTGTAGTCCTGCCGGGATGTAAAGGAATGTGATGAAATGGGCTGAACAGATAACCCATTCTACTGGTTCCATAATTCAGCTCATGTTTCCCTTTACCATATCACTCATTTAGCAGTGTGGTATTGAAATACCTGATCGTTTGCCACGGATTAACTCTCTATATCTTTCCAAAATACCTCCTGGGCGATGAAACATGTTCCTTCCTCAAGAAAAGAGTATTTATAGAAACGCTAAAAATGTATCACAACCCCTTTCTGAATTTAAGTTCACTCACATAACCGGTTTGGATCTCACAGCCTCCTAAAGGTCACCTGTGTGGTTATTTGCATTCGTTGTGCCATCAACAAATATAAATTAAGCCACCTGCAAGAAAAAGGAACTTTAAATTTAGGCAATGGGCATAGACTGGGCCCAAAGGATCCATTTCCACTAAATGAGGCTATAAAAACTAAACATGACCTAAGCATTCTTCTGCCCTCCAAAATAAGGCTCAAGATGACAGTAAAGCCAAGAAAACATACTACTTGGAAGAAAGCAAAGGACAGGACAAATACTTACTCATGCCATCATTTCTTGGTACAACAAAGCACTGATAAAATACAGGTTTGGAAAAAAACCACTGGCGTGATGTATTAGCTTTTCTTATATTCCTCAAATGGCATTACTATCAAAGATAGTGCACACACACACACACACACACACACACACACACCTTCACAGGAAAACATCATCTCTAAGATGTATTGGCAGTAAGCACAACCCAAAAGACACAGAATAAGAGTGTCCAAAGGGTCATTACTCAGATATACTACAGCATACATTTCTCTTCAGTGTAGAATCTTGGTGTGTAAATATATACAGTGGAGACTCTCCACCACTTTACTCTAGTAAATTCATGTGAAATAGCCTGTGCTGATCCCACTGGGTCAGCTGGTGCAGCACAGGGTTTGAATCAGCTGAAAAACCGGCTTGATAGCAGTGAAAAGAAATAAAGCAGTACTAGATATCTGGTATTGTGTCATTTATTGCCTTTATTCTTTTGAGGAATGGTATGAGCTCCTTGTCATAATTGCTTTCTCTTGGAATTTCTGAGTAGCTTTGTGGTTTCCATTATATTAATTAACCACGAAAAGGAAAACTCCCTGGATGTTTTTCTATCATTGAACAGTTAGATCAATTTGCTTAGTTCAAGACCGGGCTAAAATTCTGTAAACCAGCATTTCCCAAAGGAATGTTCTGAGAAAAATTTTAATACTTATCTATGTTTAGAAAATATTGTTTTAAATAAAGTTCAATAGGTTGCTTTACTCTGGGGCTCTGCAATGCCTGTAATAAGCTAACATACATGAAGAATGTCCTGGAGGGAGACAAGTGGTCAGTATTCCCCCAACTTGCTTGACCATAGAATCTTCCTCTTGTGGAGCATCTCACTTGACAAGTATTTCCCAGAGCACACTTGAACAAAACACTGTTTCAAATGGTTTCAACAGAAGCATCATTAAAGCCAGGAGACCTTGTTGCTGCCTCTTGCTAGCTGGCCCCAGGCAACTGGTGGAAGGGACCACAGTGAATGTAACCTTGTTTCTTTTGTTTTCTACACAGTGAGAGGAGCTTGTAGATCAGTTGCTCTGTTTGGTTTGATTTTACAGAGGGTGGTGAATCAACCTGACCAATAATAGTACAGACCCATCAGGGCACATAATTTGGGGGATTCAAAACAAGCAGTCAGCTATTCCTTGGTTGATTGCAAAAAAAGAAATTGCAAGGGTAGTTGGTCCTAATATAAAGATTTGGTGTAAGAAAGTCCTGAAAAGTCCGATTCTTTGCTTCGCTTACTGTGAGTGGGTTCATATAAGAGGTTTTACTCTGTATGTGTATATCAGTATGTGTAAACTCTTGATCATAATTTTATCTGAGATATACTGATTATAGAAGATCTTCTGTACTGAAGAAATTCTTTTATTTCACTAGACCAATAAAAAATCTCATTATGTAGAGAATGAATGTGATTACTCAATATCTATATTTCTTCATATAGAAATATATATATATATATATTTATATATTGCAAGTGTTCTGAGATTAAAAACAAATTTCTGTACTTCCTCCCCACAAAAAAGTTAAGAAGGTCATTTCATGTCAGAAATTCGGCCACGCCTGCAAATTCAGATCAAAACGTGACTTGTTTCTTTTTTTGTTGTTGTTGTTTTTAGTGAATTCAGTTGTTTGGCATTCAGTAGATAATTTTACAGATCTAAGATTTTACTTGTCAACCAGTTAGTTTTCTATGGCACAGACATAGCCTCTGTCGACATTCTTTGAGAGTAACTAATGAATATAGACTGTGGTGATGTTCTGTGTTGTCAGAGGATCCAAAAACCATGTAGTCCAAGTGAGGTCACTGTGTCAGCAGACAGTGGATGCAGTTAAGTAAAGAGCTTGACTAATTTTGTTCTTACTCAGTTGATGAGCTGCTTGGCGTCTTCTAGCTTCAGTCTTAATCTCTGTGCTTCGAGGAAGTACAAACAAATATTTAAGAACACCCAAAAAGGACAAATCTGACTAATGCTACCTAATAGTGCTCACAGGATGCTGAATTGAAGGGAGACATGTCTGGGAGAAGGGGGCATGGTAGGGAGGTCACCACCTTCTGTCTTATCTCCCTCTACCCCTTCCCCTCACAAAAAGTACCTTTTTTATTTTTTTATTTTTTAATGTTTATTTATTTTTTGAGAGAGAGAGCAAGCCAGGGAGGGGCAGAGAGAGAGGGAGACAGAGAATCCTAAGCTGGCTCCATACTTTCAGCACAGAACCCAATGCAGGGTTTGAACCCATCAACTGTGAGATCTTGGCGTGAGCCAAAACCAAGAGCTTAACTGACTCAGCTGCCCAGATGCCCCAAAAACTACCTTTTCATTAAACTTTGAGAGAAAAATGAAGACAAGTATTAATGGAAAGATGGGAGAGGCATGTTTTAGTCATTTGTAAAAGGAGAAAGCTTGCCAAGTGAAAAATGAATGTGAATAACAAACCAGAAGTTTGTCCAGCTTAAGTCCTGAGAATGACTATAGTTTGGTAATTCAAAGACGAGAAGCCTTAAAATATGTATTTATACTTTTGTATTTCATTTGGTGGATTATGGGAGAAGTAACCTGAGGTTTCAGTTTATAAGTATATACTACGTAGCTGAATTTATCTATAGGTAGATATACACATTGTATATAGATGTGTTAAGATTTATTGCATATACATATTTGTAGAGGTAATCAGGGCTAAATGAAGTCATAAGGGTGGGGCCTAATTCTATAGGATTAGTATCCTTGAAAAAAGAGGAAGACACATCAGATCTCTCTCTTTCTGTCTCTCTGTCTCTGTCTCTGTGTCTCTGTGTCTCTCTCTCCCTCCATGTGCACAAAGAGAGGAGGCCATGTAAGGATACAGTGGTGAGAAGGTGGCCATCTTCAAGCCAGAAGGGAGGTCTTACCAGAAACTAACACTGAAAGTACCTTTATCTTGAACCCCCAGCCTCCAGAACTGGGAGAAAATATATTTCTGTGAAGCCACCCAGTTCGTGATATTTTTCTACGGCACTTGAGCAGACATACACAACAACCATTACTACATTATTTTTTTTCTTCCCCTCTCTACATCATTCCTACTTTTATCTCATATGATATTTAATTGTTACTCATATGAATTGTTACTACAGGAAGAAGAAAGACTGTAACTGAAGTCTCCACTAAGGGTAGAAGAGTTTCATTAACACTTTCCACTTAAGAGACAGCATGTTGGTATTAGTGATGCCTCTGTAAAAGCTGAGCAGCCATCTGAACGATAAGAACGTTTAACATCCTCAGAAGTCAAGGAGAACATATCTTTTTGGAACACTTGAAACAAAGTTATTAAACAGGAGCACGCAGCTAAAGCAGACTCCAGGCTAGATGGAACTTTTCTTAAGGTACATACAGAAATGATAATATGGTCTCTCAATATCCTTCACGTACATTTCTTGGAAGGAAACAGGACACATTTGGGGAGACTCTATAGACATCCTCAATATATATTTGCTTCCAAAACGCAAGGTGGAAGCGAAAACCAACGGACCTGTTCCAGTCCATGACTAACACTATTCCTTTCCTCGACAGAGGCATGGCTGGCTAATGAGGACAGGGAAGGCTCTGGTCACATGTCACCCACGAGCCTATCATGTGAAGTGAAACTACCCAGGCCCCACATTACTGAATACAATCAACTCTCTCTTGGCATTAAATATTTGTGTTGCAGCCTTCAGTAGTTTCAATAGCATGTCTTGAAGGACATCCAGAGGACAGAATCAACTCTAGCAACCTATTGGTAGAATGGAATCATCGCAAAACTGAATGCCCTTAAATGCACTGGGCAGACTTTTAGAGTATAGGTCAGCATGGGGGTGGGGGTGGAAATGATCAGCTACAAACACTGTAAATATTGAGGGTGAACTACTGGACAAACACAAAAATTACCATCCTTGGAAAGTCCAACAGAACCTGACCTTATACTAATGGCATAAACAAACAAACAAACAAAAACAAACAAACAAGCAAACAAGAAACTCCTTTAAAAAAAAATCCCAGACACCATTATGTCAGCATTTGCAAAAAGTAAATACTTGATTTTATTTGATGCTGGTTCCCTATGAAAATAGCTTCTAGGGGCGCCTGGGTGGCTCAGTCGGTTAAGCGTCCGACTTCAGCTCAGGTCATGATCTCACAGTTCGTGGGTTCGAGCCCCACGTCAGGCTCTGTGCTGACAGCTCAGAGCCTGGAGCCTGCTTCGGATTCTGTGTCTCCCTCTCTCTCTGACCCTCCCCTGCTCATTCTCTGTCTCTCTCTGTCTCAAAAATAAATAAAACATTAAAAAAAATTTAAAAAAAAGAAAATAGCTTCTAATATCACTGGTCCCCCACCTACCCGAGCATCATTCATTCATGCCCATGAATACACACACGTATACTCCTACAGTTTGCCTCTCAAAGTCCAGGACATGTAAACAGCTATCCTTATCTTGGAAACTTCAATAGTAAACCTGTGCAAATTTCTCCACAACTATAACCAATATTCAAATACTCTCTTGACTCAAAGGAAGTAAAAATTCAGTGATGGCAAGGGGTGCCTGGGAGGCTCACTGCATTGAGCTCCACACTCTTGATTTCCACTCAGGTCATGATCTTGAGGTACTGGGATTGAGCCCTGCATCGGGCTCTGTGTTGACAGCAGGAGTCTGCTTGGGACCTCTGTTTCCCTCTCTGCCCCTTCCCTACTCACGCGCACACACACTCTGCCTCTCTCTCTCTCAAAAATAAATGAACAAAGCATTGAAAATTCAGTGATAGCAAAACTATATAAGATGACAAGTGAGCCCCACCGAGGACCAGAGGTGAATGCAGTAGAAGGCTGTGGTGTGAGTTTCTCAGTTTCTCAAGGTGTCATCTAACCCACCCATACCAGGATTGTGTATGATTTCTTCTTTAACGAGAGAAAGAGAGAGAGAGAGAGAGAGAGAGAGAGAGAGAGAGAGAGAGAGAGAGATTCCACACTCAGTGTACAGCCTGAGGCAGGGCTCAATCTCACAATCCTTGGACCATGACCTGAGCTGAAATCAAGAGACAGACGCTTAACCTACCGAGCCACCCAGGCCTCCCCTGCCACATTCTTCTTCTCAGTTCTAACCTGCACCAGAATATTTGTTTCTATCTATTGTCTATCTCCTAGCTAGACCCACACATAGAAAAGGAGCGGTCCTAACAGCATCCTGTTATCCTCAGCTCCTGACGTTTTCCACTTGGATGTTTACCCTTCATGCCTGTATCTTTTGGACAAGAAAGGTGCAGCACATGCTGCCAATGCCTGGCTCCGCGTGGCCTTGGCCCACCTGACTTTACCTGCAGGCATAAGGCAGTTCCCAGCATGCAGCAGTTTCCCACCTGACCTATATCTCTGGTCCCTGCCTGAGACTTTCTCTGGTCCCATGGAACTTGCTACCTTGTAAGCACAGGCAATCTGGAAGTTGCTCCTGAGAATTGTTGCAACTCAGCCAATGAGGGATCTGAGTCCATGTACATGCCCCGACCAGCCCGTTTTCCTGATGCTCAAGTGTGTTCCAAGGCTTCTCAGTGGGTCCCACTAAGTTTGAACCCCAGTTGTCCATGGAGGTAACTTGTCCTTTAATGCACACTCCATGAACATTTCTCCTTCCTCTTATTCACGTGTATTACCCAGGATCACCTTCCCAATAAACTGCCTGCACCTAAGACCTTGTCTCAGGGTCCACTTTGGGTGCCCCCAAACTAAGACAAGTACCATGCTTGTCAGTCAAATAGCATCTCTCCTTATCAAAGGGGCTATAACGTGGTTACCAATGGAATGTTAGCCTTGTACAACATTTTAAACAAAATTCACATAATTTTATAAATCATCCTACCACATAAATCTAGATTTCTTGCTTCTTTTCAAACATCGTTGTACTTATTCCCACTGGGCCCAAAGCAGCCTGCTGTCTCTTCAGACTGGTCCTGTGCTGGGCATCTTGCCCAGGCTGACCACTCACCCCAGGAATGCAGATGCATGTATATCCACTCTGCTCCCTGTCTTCAGGTACACAACCCACCAGCCTCCTGTAGGTAGGGTCAATAACTGGTATTGTGCTAATCACTTTGTCACTGATGAATACAGGGGAATAAATACACTGTGGCAAGTTAGGAGACATTCTTTTCTTGGCGTTGTGGTTCTGGTGAATAGTTGCCCTGTTCTCAGCACAGAAGTCAGGAAAGCTCGGAAGCTACTTTCCTACCTCAATCCTGGAGCCAGGACTGCATGACTAGTGGAAAACCCTACTTTTTGAAGGTGTCTGGTCTGGAAAGGAGCACAGGCAAAAGTCCTGAGGGAATTACACTGGCCTGATATAAATGGGAGAGAGGGGCAGAGAGAATGAGAGAGAAAGAGACAGAGAGAGAGAGAGAGAGAGAATCCCAAGTAGGTTCTACACTCAGCGCAGAGCCTGATGTGGGGCTCAGTCCCAGGACCTGAGCCGAAATCAAAAGCCTGAGGCTCAACCAACTGAGCCACCCAGGTGTCCATTTGATGGACCAGTTCCATTGCTGACCGTGTCCAGGCTAGGGCTGCCTTTAGTGGTTTCCTGAGCATAACAAAGAAGGAGACATCCTCCAGACTTAAGAAAACAACAACTCTAGTTTCTCTGGTTTAGGATCTCATCTAATTTTTTTTTTCTTTGCTGGAGAAGGCATTTAGAGGGGCATAGAGAAGTAACCATGAATATCAGGCTGAATCTTAGAGTGAGTTACATTTACGCAGTAACTTTGTGTGTAGGGAGTGGTGAACTCGGTTAGCCTCTCTGTTCCTTGGTATTTTAATTTGGCCAAAAGTGATAATAATCGTATTTAGTGACCTTGTGGATGCCCTGAGCATTAATGAGACAATGTGAGAAAATTATCAAGTAAGTGCTATGGTAATGTTAGTCCTCGTTCTACTTATTTTATGCTTCTTATTTATCTTTAAGGAAAAATTTGTTAAATGGAAAGATCTAGGACTACAGATGATGAGAGGAAAAAAAACAATTATCAAAACAACTTTAGCAAAGGAAATAGCAAATTGGCACAGCTATAGCAAGGACCCTGTTTGTCCACTTCTGAAGTACCATCTATCATTTCAGCCAGTGCGATTTGGGGAACATGAATATAGCTTAACTTTTGAAATGTATATCCATTTTTAATTTTTTTGAGGAACCTCCACACTGTTTTCCAGAGTGGCTGCACCAGTTTGCATTCCCACCAACAGTGCAAGAGGGTTCCCGTTTCTCCACATCCTCGCCAGCATCTATAGTCTCCTGATTTGTTCATTTTGGCCACTCTGACTGGCATGAGGTGATATCTGAGTGTGGTTTTGATTTGTATTTCCCTGATGAGGAGCGACGTTGAGCATGGTTTCATGTGCCTGTTGGCCATCTGGATGTCTTCTTTAGAGAAGTGTCTATTCATGTTTTCTGCCCATTTCTTCACTGGATTATTTGTTTTTCGGGTGTGGAGTTTGGTAGGAATTTACCCAAGGGATACGGGAGTGCTGATGCATAGGGGCACTTGTACCCCAATGTTTATAGCAGCACTTTCAACAGTAGCCAAATTATGGAAAAAGCCTAAATGTCCATTAACTGATGAATGGATAAAGAAATTATGGTTTATATACACAATGGAATACTATGTGGCAATGAGAAAGAATGAAATATGGCCTTTTGTAGCAACATGGATGGAACTGGAGAGTGTTATGCTAAGTGAAATAAGCCATACAGAGAAAGACAGATACCATATGTTTTCACTCTTTTGTGGATCCTGAGAAACTTAACGGAAGACCAAGGGGGAAGGGAAGGAAAAAAAAAGAAGTTAGAGAAGGAGGGAACCAAACCATAAGAGACTCCTAAAAACTGAGAACAGTTTGATGGGGTTGGGAGGGAGAGGGGGGTGGGTGATGGGTATTGAGGAGGGCACATTTTGGGATGAGCACTGGGTGTTGTATGGAAACCAATTTGACAATAAATTTCATATTAAAAAAAAGAAATGTATATCCATTCCAATTTCCCCTTTCCTAAATGATTAGAGTTAATGAAACAGACCTAAAATGTCTGTAGCTATGTACATATAGGGGATGCTAAAAAGTATGCTAAAAGGAAGAAAGGAAAGAATTTTCACTTGTTTTACTTTTACAATATTATAGCAGAAGTAGAGAAATCAGAAACAATGGGAGAGAATTAGGAATGCGCCCTTAAATACCATGACACTCAAAATCATTTCTGTCCACTTGTAGACCAACTGGTATGTTAAGGCTGTCATATGCCCAACATGGGGTAAGTCAAAGATGTGTAAAATATGGCCCTTTACTTGAAACATGGTAAAATCTAGTTGGAGAATCACAGCAACCGAATAGACATATAAATCCATGAAATCATTACAAACACTGAGATGTAAACTATGGATTGTGACTCTTTGCACAACAGACATTCAGAGAAGGAAGAGGTCACTAGGGAGTGATCCAGTCAGAGAAGACTCTTGAAGGAGATGGTCCTGGGATTGGACTTTAAGATAAACTTGTTCTATTCCCCCATCTATTCCTCACATGGACCCTGTGAGGTTAATCTCTTCATAAATGAGGAAACACTTGGGCAGATTAAGTCACTTACCAAGGTCACACAACTCAGGTCTAGCTGCAGAAGTCTCTCCTCCACACAGCCCTGTCATGTCTGTTTTCTGTAATGTCTGGAATGTTGCAGTAACAGGATAAAAGCCAAATCTGGCCTTTTCCTGGTCTGGCCCCTCCCTCATGTGAGTCTCCTCACCCACCATTCCTCCATATGCTTTCTGCTTCAGCTACGCTTTGTGGTTTAGGAAGGATCCTACCAGGAAACACATGGCTCGGTTAAAAGATTTTAACTAAAAAAATTATTTGATGAGGAATTATTTTCAGGAAATTGGGAAATTAAGGGAACTAATGAAGTTAGTGATGCACCAAGAAACTAGCAATAACAGGAAGCCATTACTACTCTGTGACTGAAGAGGCAAGAGGGATATGTGGAGACACTGAAGCCTGGAGAATGCCAGAACTAGGAAAGGGGTCAAGTCACAGGAGCAGTAGCTCTCCATAGGCACTGCTGAAACCACAGTGGGAATAATATCCCAACTCCCCTCTGTGCTTGCCCCTGCATCTCCTGCTAGTGTCTTCCAGTGAGAAAACCTCTGGGAGACAGAGCAAGGGAGTCTAGGTGATGCAGTCCATAGACATCAACCTCCCAGGCACGGAGAAGGGAGGACAGAGAGTGTTATTTTAGGGGCAAGAAAAGATACAAAATCTTTTTTTTGAACATTGCTGCCACCAAGAAAACTTCCATTGACTGGCTAACAACTCTTCATACTCTAAGACTTAGTTCAAGGATCACCAGTGCTGGGAAGCAATTTATTACCCACACACAGCCTGAGCTGGGAGCCTCTCTTCTGGGCTTTTACAGTCTCTGTGCAAACTTTTATTATTGTCTCTTTGTGTTGTTGAATGGACTCCAAGAACCCATTAGAAGCTCAGGAAAATTGCTACCTTGATGCAACTAAATGCACAAAAAGGAGCTAACCAAAGTGAGCACTCAATGACAAAGACATATTCCTCAAATTGTACTTTTTGATTTGATCTTAAACCTAGGGAAGTGTTGCCAGAATAGTGAAAGGAACTTCCATGTTCCCCTTTTTCCCAGATTCACCGATTACCCTTTTGCTCCATTTGCACTATTATTCTCTCTCTGCACACACACACACACACACACACACACACACACACACACATATGTGAATTTTTATTATTTGAAATTTGGAATGATTGCATTCTTTTGCCCCTAAATTCTTCACTGTGTATTTCCTAAAAACAAGGACATCCTCTTACGTACTTAAAATACGAAAATCAAAATCACAAAATTTAACATTGACATAATACTATTACCTAGTCTATAGTCCATTTTCAGATTTTATCAGTTGTGCCAATAATGTCCTTATTTTCATCCCTTCTCCTGTCCCCCACCCCCAGTCCAGAATCCAATACTGAATCATGCATTGCAATTAGTTGTCATACATCTTGAGTCTACTTTCATCTGAACATTTCTTTTGCCTTTCTGTTTCTTCACCTTGACATTTTTGAAAAGTACGGGACACTAATTTTGTAGAATGTCCTGAAGTATGGCTCTATCTGATGTTTCTGTATGATTAGATTTAGCCTCATCATTTTTGGCAGGAGCACCACAGAAGTGACGCTGTGTCCTTCTCAATGCCTCATTGAGTGATGTCAGTCTGTCCTGATGCTGGGGATGTTAATTCTTATGATTCACTAAGGTATGTCTGCTAGGTGGCTCTATTATTAAAAGATGGTATTTTAATGTGTTTTGTTTTGTTTTGAGAGAGACAGAGCATGAGTGGGAGAGGAACAAAGGGAGACACAGAATCGGAAGCAGGCTCCAGGCTCTGAGCTGTCAGCACAGAGCCTGACGTGGGGCTTAAACTCGTGATCCTGAGATCATGACCTGAGACGAAGTCAGATGCTTAACCAACTGAGCCACCCAGGCGCCCCTAAAAGATAGTATTTTAGATTTATAAATAATTTGGGAAAATTACTTGGGACTATGTAAACAGCTTGTTCCTTATCAAATTACAACCATTTTTTTTTTAAAGGAAAAGGGGATAATTCACTGAGTATAGTGGGCAAAAAAGAAGTGACACTAACCTTCAGTCACTCCTAATCTCCTGCCCCTGGTGACAAGGCAGGTCATTCTCACGGTTTAGGGTTCTCCCTTTTGAATTTAATTAATTAATTTCTTTTTGAGAGAGAGAGCACGAGCAAGCAAGCAGGGGAGAGGGAGAGAATCTTAAGCAGGTTCCATGCCCAGCATAGAGCCTGATGTGGGGCTTGAGCTCATGACTGTGAGATTATGACCTGAGCCAAAATCAAGAGTGGGATGCTCAATCCACTCAGCCTTGCAGGCACCCCTAGGTTTCTCCTCTTTGAATCACAGCTTGTCTCTGCTGGATCCCTGCTAAGGCTTCTATTAGGAGAAAACTGAAGAGGTTGATCTGCATCTTAACAATAAGAACAAACCAACTCCAGCAGCAGCTCCTTGGAATCCGGACTCAGTCCTTTTATTACTCTTGTGTCCCCTCCCACCCTCTGTACCAGGGATCCCTTCCTGCCAATTGCAACTTAACTAAGTGCACGTCAAAACTGGGCAGGCTTTCCAATGGCTTATTTACTTCTAAGGTTTGAACAGTAGAAGCATAGCCTAATTATTATTGACCCAAGTCATTTTTCTTGCTTAGGAAATGATTTAATAGTATTAGGAGCTGAAGTCTGGTAAAATTAGAAGCCAAAATAATCTTGTCCTTAGACCTTGAAGACTAATACAAGGTTAATGTCTCTGCCTTTTTTTTAAAAAAGTATTTTTAGAGTTTTAAACTGATACTTGCTTTCCTTTCCATATGTACCACAATAAGGTAATCACAATGAGAACTTTAAATCACCTGTAAAATATTGCATTGTAGCTATTAGTTTACTTGCCTGTCCCATGCTAGGATGAGATGTCCTCGAGGCCAGGACTGTGCACCATTTACTGACACGTGCTTCTTTCTCTGTCTAGCTTATTGCCCAGCATATCATGGGTTCTCCAGTTTAACTGAGTGAATTAAATGGCCTTCTGCATAAATTATTCTTCACTGCATCCTATTTCTTTCATTAAATATTTCTGTCCAGGAGCAAAAGGAAGTTAGTTAGAATCTATTTCTTTTGGGGAGGGGCCATAAAGAATTATAGAATTGTATGGAAAAGCATTTTAGGAAATCTAAATAGATGTACAAATATCACTTTTCCAGAGAGAATCTCTTCATACTGTTTAATACTCTTAATTTGAAAGAGTTTAAAACTCACAAGAAGTTACTAAAATGGTACACGGAGTCCCTGTTTGGCCTTCATCCAAGATCCCCCCACTGATAACATCTCACATAATAGAATGCATTTGTTCAAAATTGGAAACTCACTTTGCTATAATACATATAACCACACAGCTATTCTTATTTGGGATTCACCAGTTTTTACAAGCACTTTTTTGCATGTTTGTTGATGGTTGTCAGAAGGCTTATCCCACGTATAATTTCATGCAGCCATCATTGCAATCAAAACACAGAAATGTTTGGGCACCTGGGTGGCTCAGTCGGTTAAGTGTCCAACTTCAACTCAGGTCATGATCTCATAGCTCATGAGTTTAAGCCCCACGTCGGGCTCTGTGCTGACAGCTCAGAGCCTGGAGCCTGCTTCAGATTTTGTCTCCATCTCTCTCTTCCCCTCCCCCATTCTCTCTCTCTCTCTGTCTCAAATATAAATAAACATTAAAAAAAAGAATACAGAAATATTCCATCACCACAAAAAAACTTCCTCATGCTATTACTTTATAGTCACACCTCATCACCCCCACACCACCCACCTCACATAAGAATAACCTCCAGGCAACTTTGATCTGTTCTATAATTTCGTTCCTTGGGGTGCATTACCTAAATGGGATTATACAATATGTGTCATGATTGGCTTTTTGTTTTCACTCAATAATAATTCTCTTAAGATCTATCTAGGGCTCTTCCCTGAGTCTCCTTCCCGTTTTATCTCCATAGCTTCTCCAAGTAACTTCATCTGGTCTCATAGCTTTAAATACCAACTCTATGATGATGATTTTCAAATCTATATTTCCGGGTCCCTAGAAATCCAGTCTTAGGTATTCAGACATTTACTTTATGATTTCATGACCCGTTAATACATTTTTCAAAACTAACCTGCTTAAAAAATCCCCCTCAAACCTACAGAAGATTAGAAAACTTTAAACTTTTTCATTTCAAAACCCACTATTTGCCAAATTGCCCAAGACAATTACTGAAGAGCTCTCTGATTTCTCTATTTATTTTTCGCATTAAATTCATTTGTATCTCAGTTGATTTCAACTACAACTGTATCCTGAGTTTGAATGCATGCGTTCTCTCTGGGAGTAAGTATGGAGCGGAGGTTAGGAGCTTGTACACTGGGTCCAAACCCTGCTTCTGCTCCTTGCTAGACGTGAGACCTTAGTTCAGTTGTTTAGGGTCTCTATACCTCCACTCTGTCACTTGTGACAGAGAGGCAAAATGGCACATACCTCGTGAAGTTGTTGTGAAATTAATCAATTTAAAGTATGAGCACTTTAATTTTTTTTTTTTCATTTAAGTAATCTCTACACCTGATGTGGGGCTTGAACTCATGATGCTGAGGTCAAGAGTCACATGCTCTCCCAACGGAGCCAGCCAGGTGCCCCAAAGTATGAGCACTTTTAACAATCCCTGGTACACCGTAAACACTCAAAAAATACTAGTTACTCAGTCCCTTGTTCACAAATACTGTAGAATGGCTATTATGGGATAGGCATTATTGTAGTTTCTGAGGATTTAACAGTGAACAGAGCAGAGATTCTGGCCTTAAGGAACCCACTTTCTGATGGGAACTGGGAGGTGGTGGTAGAAATGAATAAATATACGTGACCGCTACAGTTACTACGGAAGTGAGTCACTGATATTCCTTTAAGAGAACCAGCTATGAGGAACAGAGGTGGCCGCTGATCTCTAATTGTCATTCCTCCGGACCACCTACTGTGTACCCCCCTCTCTGCCCCCACCTCTTCCCCCAGGCTGATTCTAAACTGACTGATCAGGGGTGCCAGAGCTAGGTCATTTCTCCTCACAGGAGACTCCACTAACAGGCTGTCTTCACGTGAGGGCTCCCCAGCAGCCTGGCCAAGACCTTCTGAGGGCCACACTGCAATCTGAGGCCCTCCCTACCTGCTCTTCTAACCAACCCTCCCCCCTTTCCTCTGTTCCTTCACTGGTATCGGACCTGCACTCAAGTCCAAAGGCTCTGCCCATCTTCTCCTCCTCCCTCTCGCTTTATCCTTCTAAGGCATTTCCCCCAGTAAAGCTCTTGCACACCGAAATCCACCTTAGCATCTGCTTCTTGGAGGATGCAGACTGAGTCAGCAGGAGAAATAAAAATTAAATGGGATCGGGGAGACAGAAAGTGACTCAGAGACACATAGAATTATTACAGAATACATAGAATTATTGAATGCCTTTTTAATCAGATGGGTAGAATCTGTTAACTCATGAGTAAACGAGGTGTGCAAATATCTGAAGAGTGTATATTGCAGTAGAGGCAGTAGCAAGTGTAGGGACTCAGATGACAGCGTGCTTGGTGTGTTTAAGGACCAGCAGGGAGCCAAGACATCCGGAATGACTTGAGCAAGGGGGTGAGTGAGAGGAGATAAGGTCAGGTAGCTGGGGGAGAACCAGAGCACTTGCAGACCCAGAAAAAGATTGGATTTTTCCTTTCACTGAGATGGGATGCCATTAGAGTGTTGTCAGGAGAAGACTGACATGGTCTGACTTTTTTTTTTAAAGCAGGATTACTCTATCTGCTCCTCAGAGACCCGAGTTAAAGTTGGTGTGGCAGATAGGATTCTAGATGGGCCACGAGGACCCTCCCCACTTTGGACACATGCCGCACCATTCTCACTGCTCGAGTGTGGGTGGAATCTGTGAATACAATAGAGTATCACTTCTGTGATTTTGCTACTAGTCAATCGACTGTGCTGATCACAAGGGAAGTTATGCCGCTCCAGCCTGAGGTAGGCCCTTAAAAAGGAAAGCAGCAGCAGCAGGTCGGAACCTGCCAGCATGGAAGGAAACAAAGAGCCACGCTGTGAAGTGTCTATGTGGGCCCCAGGGTGAGGCGTTACCGGCAGCATCTAGGAGCTGAGCGTGAGTCCCCGGTCAACTGCTGATGAGAAGCAAGGACCTCAGTCGTACAATCACAAGGAATGAAATGCTGCCAACAACCTGTGAGCTTGAAAGAGCCTCAGAAGAGATTGCTGACAACCTGATTTCAGCCTGAGGAGACCCCGAGAAGACCCAATTAACCTCGATCTGGACTGCTGACGCACAGACTGAGAAAACAAGTTGTTGTTTTCATAATAAGTAATAGACAAATACCATAAATAATACATTGGTGTTGTTTGAAGCTACTACATGGGTAGTAACTTGTTATGCAGCACTAGAGAACAAACCCCGCTGATGACGGTGGCAGAGAGCAGACAGATGTGTTAAGGAGGAAATAGCAATGGTCCATATGGGAGAGGGTGATGGCGGATCAGGGTACATATTGGATCGATGATCCATTCTGTGATGGTCAAGCCAACAGCACTTGCTGATGGAGTGGTTGCAGCATGCAAGAGAAAGGTGTCGAGGATGACTATAAGGTGTTTGGCAATTAGAAGTGTGGGATGGTCAATCACGGAGAATAGTAGACTACCAGAGGAGCAGGTTTGATGTCTTCTTGGCAGGTGGGATCAGTAGAATCATGGATTTTGTTCAACTGGCATGCCAAGTAGACATCACAATGCACATATCCCGCAGGCACACTTGATATACGAGTCAGGAATCATGGACGAGGTCCAGGCTGCACATGCACATTTGGAGTCATCAGTAAGTAAATGACATTTAAAGCCATAAAACTGGACAAAATCACAGAAATTGTTATTACTAATATTTTCAGACTTGGCCAAGCCCCCTTCATCTCTCACTGGGACTTCTTTGTTAATTTTCTAACTGCTCTCCCTGTACCCACCCTCCATACTGCTGCTAGAGTGATTTCGAAAAACATACACGCAAATCCGTGTAGGCCACTTTGTTATTACCCTCCAGAGGACTCCTCTCACACAAAATTAGTTTCTATTGTATTTCAGATCACCCCAAAATTTAGTGATTTAAAGCCACACAAACTCATTTTAGTTCTTCCTTGTGTGTTTCTGTTGACTGAATGGTCTAAAGTGTTCAGCTGAAAAAAATAAAGTGATCAGCTGAGGCTGAATGCTTCAGGGAGAGGCCTTACTCACAGATTTTGTTGTTACCTAGCTGGTCAAGGAGTAGAGGATATAACTGGGATGGCTCCTTTCTTCTCAGATGTGGTCTCTACCACTCCAGCAGGCTAGCCCAGACTTCTTCGCATGGCGGACTCCAAGTTCCAAAGAGTAGCAGGAGGGAGCAAGCCCCAATGTACCAGCATTTTTCTAGCCTATGTTTATGTCATGTTTCCTTATGTCCCTTTGGTCAAAGCAAACCATGTTCTAGAGGCAGAGAAATAGCCTCCATCTCTTTATGAGATCATAAAGAGGTCTGCATTTATGAGACCAATGCAAAGGTGCATTGCAAAGAGGGATGTGCAAAACAGGAGACGAGAAAAATTACAATAACACATAGATGATAATTCTGAATCCTTACTATGGCTTTCGAAGTACTGCGTGATCTGACCTCCATCTACCTCTTCAACACATCTACTCTTTCTCTCTCTTCCTAATAGACATTTTGTGGAGTAGTTTTAGGTTCAGAGCATAATTGAGCAGAAGGTACAGATTTCCTCTGACCTCTGGCCCCAAGCATGCGTAGGCTCCCCCATTATCAACATCCCCTGCCATCTGCTCTCTTTTCTTGCCTCAACTCTTGAGCCATAATGGTCTTCTGTAATTTAATTGAACAAGCTTGTTCTTGGTTCAGAGAATCTGCTGCTCCCACTGTCTAGAATAGTCTTCCCCCTGATGTTGGCATGGTGGACTCTTCAGCTTAAATGTGCTCCTCTGAGACAGACTTTCTCCCACTTCCTGACCACTTATTTTACTCTCTGGTTGAATTCTCTTCACATCACTTATGACCATCTGATCTTTTTCTAGTTCATTTACTTGTCCTGCACATGTCTTTGTGAAAAAGAGTGTAAGCTCCATGAGAACAGGGACTTTATTTTGTTCACTCCAATAAATGTATCTTGCATAGAGTGGATATTTTAACAACAACTGTTAAATAAAATTCTCAAATGCCAAGTGAAGAGTGTTATCCCATCATGGAAAATTGAGAGCT
Source organism: Acinonyx jubatus (assembly GCF_027475565.1). Classification (NCBI taxonomy): domain Eukaryota; kingdom Metazoa; phylum Chordata; class Mammalia; order Carnivora; family Felidae; genus Acinonyx; species Acinonyx jubatus. The sequence goes on along the minus strand of NC_069395.1, from coordinate 14,455,989 downwards.
GCCTACAATACAATGATCCCAGTTGAGCCAAGTTTTATGTGAAATCTGCATAACTTAAGTTGATAAAACAATAGAAAACTCTTTAAAAAATAGGAGACAAATTTGTCTTTTAGACACTCAGGTAAAATTTACTATCTTTTAAAGGAATTTACGATGTCAAATTTCTTTTTGAGGGATTTCTTTCTCAGTGATGTGTGTAAGATATAACAAATGGTACCCAGATCCATGGGTTACTATCTTGCCAGCTGCTCATCCTGAACTTCTCTGTTCTGATTAATAACAAATAATCAAATATCCTGTAATAAATAGGAAGGCCCTAATGCTTACTTTCTGCACTTTCTGACATGTTGTTTTTACATAATTTTTTAAAAAATTTATTTATTTATTTTGAGAGAGAGAGAGAGAGAGAGAGAGAGAGAGAGAGAGAGTATGAGCAGGGGTGGGGCAGAGAGAGAGGGACAGAAAGTATCTCAAGCAGGCTCTGCACTGCCAGCTCAGAGCCCGATGGGGTGATCCAGCCTATAAACCAAGAGATCATGACCTGAGCCAAAACCAAGAGTCTGATGCTCAACTGACTGAGCCACCCAGGCACCCTATGACATGTTTGCCAAAAGCCACTCATCAATGAATTTTATTTCTCAACTAACTCCCTGTTATGGACTTAAAGTTTGTGTTCCCAACCCCACCTTCACCCGTAGCCCAAAGTTCGTAGGTGGAAGGCCTAACCCTCAATGTAATATTAGGAGGTGGGAAGTTTGGAAAGTAATTAGATGTATATGAAGTCACGAGGGTGCAGGCCCCGTGAAGGGATTAGTGTCTTTTTAAGAAAAGGAAGAGACACAGAGCTTCCCCCCACAGCCATGTGAGGACACAGTGAAAAGGCAGCCACCTGCAATCCAGGAAGTGGGCTCCCACCAGAACCCAACCTTGCTAACACCTTGATCTTGAACTCCAGCCTCTAGGACTGTTAGAAAGAAATATCTGTTAAGTATCCAGTCTATGGTATTCGTTATAGCGGCCCAAGCTAACTAGGACATTTCCTTCCTGCTTTCGTCCATGTTCTTTCTCCTCGTGGAATTCATCTTTTCTGGATCCACCTGTTCTAGTGGCTGTACTTTCCAGGAGATATTCACAGTGATGCCTCCTTACATCAGATTCATCTGTCTGCTCCTGTGCCATTCACTTTTCTTAAATGAAACAAGTCTTGTCTCCTCTAATTCCACGCCAGCAGTCACCAACATCCTCTCATATACTGCAGGGGACATCCATTCTCTTGGCAGTAGGCAGAGGACATCCCAGGCACTGCACTGGATGACTTAAATCTGGCCCCCAGAAGTCAGTGTGCAAATAGAGAGGAGTGCAGATCGTATGGGCTTGGGGTGAAGTGGCAAGAGAATAATATCCCAGGGATTCTGGAATTCTGAAACTGGCCATCGAACAGAGTCACTGCATAGAGACAGGCAATATGTTTACTTGCTATTTGTTTTCCTTCCGGGAACAGGAAGCCTTCATTTCCCAGCTTCCCTTGTACCTCAGTGGGCCATATGACGAGCTCTATTCAATGATATGTTTGTGGAAGTAATCCACAGCACCTTCAGGCTTGGAGCCAAAGTGGGGTGGGAAGGATGGAGGAGGGTGGGAAGAAGCTCAACACGGCATCCTCTGAGGGTTATCTATCACAAGGAAAGCAACGGAAGTAGATGTCTGGCTGAAGAGCAAGTAGGCAGACTTTCCTTCTCCTGGGATGAGTGGCAATTAGAAACATTCATATGATTCTCAGTAGCTCCTGGTGACGCACACACACAAGCGTTCATTTGAGATTCACAGTATGTAGAGGAGGATCCTTACAGAAAACCAGAGAATTGTGTGCTGGGCTACCTTGTCTGTGCTGCGGGCGCCTGGGGGCCACAGGGGAGGCCCTGTGATGGAGCCGCTATAAATCATCAAGACTTAAGGTTAAAAGTGTTTTGAGACAGTTTTGATTTAAAATTTTAATGTATTTCACCCGTCCATTATTCTGTCCATATACAATTTTGATGTATTTGGCTTATATTTTATCCAACCAGCTTCATCACGGACAGCTGTTAGTTTATAGTGATTTGCAGTAGGTAAATCGTAAAATAAAATCTGTACGATTAAAAAAAAGAACCGCATAAACAAAATAAGAAACAGGGAAAGAAGTAGAGACAAAGACTAAAGCTACTCAGAGAAGAAAGAAAGAAAGAAAGAAGGAAAGAAAGAAAGAAAGAAAAAAAGGAAGGAAGAGAAAGATAACCAGGGAGTGGGAACAAGGGAACAATTATAACTACTAGTGGTTGTTTCTAGTGTTGACCCCCTGGGGTCCCTAGGAAAGAGCCTCCACTCTTCAGGCAGGGGGAGGAGGAGTTGTTCTGACACTGGGGCTGGCGAAGGGGGTAGAGGGGTCTCAGGCACCTCTTCCACAGACATTCAAGCAACTCCCTATTGTCAACACGACCTCACACCCCTGATTTCATGGGTTGTGAGATTGGTGATGAGAGCTTTGGTCTCAAAAATACCTTTTTCCGGAAGGCAGTTAGAGTCCAGCTTCCTCTGTTTGCTCTCCGCCTTTAGCAGACACTTGTGGGTCACTGTGAGGCACAAACCCTCAGTCCAGCTGACTTCAGGGCAGTGATGGAGAGTCTGTATCCCACGTGAAGCATGGCCTCAGTCTCTCTGGGCTTTGCTGCCCAGGGACTGTCTGAACCCCCTGCGTGGAAACAGCCCAGAAGTGGGAAAGTTTTAATAGTCCTGGAAGCAGCCCTTGAGGGTTGGGGGAGAGAGTCACAAATAAAGGCTCTCACCTGCTCTGAGCCAGCTCTACATGGTTCCTCAGAAAGCTCCCAAAGAACCTGAGACCCAGTTGTGCTCAGAGGTAACCAGTTCAGTACCGCCCCTTTCCCATCTCACATTCCCCACCCCCTCATTTTTGCTGTCTTGGTTCACATCTCAAATAAGGCCTTTCTCACCTCTGTTTTCGGGAAGAATCCGAAGTAAGACTCGACTCTCCAACTTCCAATATCTTGTTAATATATCTGCTGTGGTTTCTCCTTTTGCTCTTTTTGTCCTTGTAGTGTATACTTTTCAATTTCTTATTGTCATTTCTGCAGAGTTAGGAGGGAAGTGGAGATAATATGTCTTTTCACATTGCTCTTCTTCCCTTTGCCGACTCCTACTCAACTCTCAGCTTCAACGTCACTTCCTCAGGGAAGCCTTCTTGGATTGTCCCATCAAAGTGAGGCCCCTTGTTTGGCTTTCTTGTACTATCTCACATCTGTCTTCATAGCCCTTAACATAATTTGCAATATACCTTTGTTGGTTTACCACTCTCCTGGTAGAATCTAAGCTCCATGAATCAGCCTTCAAGTCTTTTATGGACATCTGTGTTTTTGTTCAATGAATGAAGGACTTTCCCCTGCCCAACATGTTCTAAACAAATCCAGCCTCCCTATTCTGCTGTATAGTGGTTAGGCAACTACTCAAGGCATCCTCCTAGAGATCTTTTTTTGCACCTCTTCTTGGAAAGGCTCAGCTTTGAGCCAACTCAGAATTATGTCATCAAGAGCTAGTGGTCAGCTAACAAAACCTATGAGCATGGAGTGAGAGGGCAGCTAGCTGATTTGGGGAATGGAGATAAGAAAAGGACAAACATACAACCACCAGGCTAGACTTGCTTTGCTTCCCCACCCTCTGCTCTGGTTAACTCACTGACCGACTCCCAGAATTTTATGACTCGAATTGCTCTATAATGCAGAAATGTCTCACCGCCCCATGTTCCCAGAGATCCTGATACTATCGCATCCCTTGACTTAGAGAGTGAGTCTCCTACCCTGCTGAGGCACCCTGTACCCGCCCAGCCACAAGACACTCTGAGAACCACCTTCATAAGACCTTCGAAACAGAATGTGGGGATTGTGCCCTTTAAAGTCTTATGTAATTGATCATTATTGTTCGCGGGACAAAAATAAGCGATCATCACAAATAAAAATACCCGAGATGTGTTACAGAGATAGGCCAAAGATTATTCACTGTAAAGAACCACTAACACAAGACGAAGTGATTAAGAAGGTATCCCCTGCTTTCCTGAAAGTCCTTCATGTGACATCCGTCTCCACAATGCACCTGATTTTAAAACTAGCACATGTATGACATATAATACAACATTTATAAATTAAGGAAGCCCACCTCTTTTAAGTAATTTTCTTTAAATCTCTCTTTCTGACAGTCCGACTATTTGCACAGTAACTATGATAGGCGCGTTTTTCGGAAAATAGTGAATAAAAACTGACAAGCTATCTGGGGAATCTGAATGTATAATTGATAGGGGCATAAATTAATATGATTAGGCCTTTATTGGGTGCAGTGGCTGCCAAACCTACAAAAGGGGCCTGGAATGAAACACGGCTGTGGTCTCTGTGCTGATAGACATCAATATGTAATGTGGATTATCTCAAGCTTTCTCATGTGGTCTGCTTATGACAGCACTGAGCCTAATTGAAATTTTTATCTTTTTGTTGCATACAGACAGTTTTGGCTGGTCACTTCCTTTGGAAAGAGGAGCAAACCAGGTGATAGAAAGAAAGAAAGAAAGAAAGAAAGAAAGAAAGAAAGAAATCAAGGTTTTCAGTGAAGGTCTTAATAAAATCATTTTATAAAAGCTTTAGAAATTAGTCCTTTGTAAAGCCACTCTGGAGATCCTGACTTCTGGAAATTCCTTCACACTGTGGCTTTTTGAATATTAAGCAGGCATGTCCAAACCAAAGATACAAACACACAGAAGATTCAGTCGCTTCTGTGGAAATGAATGGGTTCTTCACCAAATCATGGTTAATAGTTTAGCCTTTGATACTGTTATAAAACCATTTATTAGGGACTGTGATAAAATACATCTTTGCAGAATAGTTTCTGTATTTCCGTAAGTAACAAAAATAAAATAAAATAATGAGATTAAAATGCTTTCCATTCTAAACAACAAATTCACATGCTTCGGTTATGTAGTTATCATTCCTATTTCTCAGTGTTGTTTACGTGCGGTTTTCCACTGCATGTTTTAGGTTGTAGTTCTTTTTTTTTATTTTACTTTCTAACATTTATTTATTTTTTAGACAGAGAGAGACAGAGCATGAACGGGGGAGGGTCAGAGAGAGAGGGAGACACAGAATCTGAAACAGACTCCGGGCTCTGAGCTGTCAGCACAGAGCCCGGCATGGGGCTCAAACTCACGGACCACGAACGAGATCATGACCTGAGCCGAAGTCGGATGCTTAACCGACTGAGCCACCCAGGCGCCCCAAGGTTGTAGTTCTAAAAGCAAAATTAGGAGGTTGGAGTTGTGATATTTACAGAAGGATATGTGAAGTTTCATAGATCAAATCACATACATCCGTAATTTCCCAGGACTTAATCATTTTACTGCATGTAAAATATTAGTCACGTTTTGCATGTGCCCTTGGCGGTAATAAGTTTAGGATGTGAAAGAAGCTCGATATGATTTTGGAGAACGTTTGTGTACTGCAACCGGAAAGGTCGTATGTTTTATGTACTTTGTGATAAAAGTGAGTGTTGATATCTGGGGACTGGACAATGAAAACTAATGGGGCATTGGAACTTTCTTGGTGACCTCATGAAGCAATTTACAATCCTTTTATCACCCCTAATACGATGTTGTCATAAAAATGATCTTTTAATTAAATGTAACAGGAAACTCTGCACTCTCATTGGGGTGTTTCTGGTCCTGGCGAGTTACCATTTTTAATGGCATACCTTCAGCAGTTGGCAATGTTAGATTTATAAAATACTGTTCCTCTTGAGTACTTTCAGAGCTACAATCTCTGTAGCTGTATCTACCCAAGAGACTGGGGAGTAAAAAAAAAAAAAAAAAAAAAGCAACGGGAAGAGTTTCTCGAAGAGAAAGGCTGTGGAGTATCGTGGAACGACAACTAGACCAAGAAGAGAAATGGACCATCATTTATGAAGTGCCTACTATGTGCTAGACATTCTGCCAAGAACTTTACCATAACTTTTATTTCACTTAGCGTAGCTCTTGTTCTCTGGAGAGCTGGGCTGTATTTCTGATTCTGCCACTATTTGGTTGTATGAAGTTGGGTACATAACTCTGATCTCAGTTTTCCTTTCTGTAAATGGGGTGGGAGGGAAAAGAATAGGAAAAAAATGCTTTCTAAGTCCAGCTTTAAATTTCTAAAGAAGAAGTAAAACAATGAGGACATAAGAGTGAAGGAGAATCAGAGCAAAGAGCATTACTGAATGTAACCTTCAACCATCCATTGTCTTGAGTTTTGGAGACACAGATGATAATAATCTAGTCCATGCTATTAAAGAACTTGTAGCTTTGTGAGAGAATGCCATGTTAGTATAGAAATAAGTTCATGGGTAGTGACATGCACAGAGGGCTTTGAAATAAGGTGAAGGCTGAAATCAAATAAATGTTTAAGGAAGGATTCCAAGCGGAGATGATGGCCAGTGAATCCTTAAGTAATTAGAAGTGTGACCTGGGTAAAGACAGGTGGGAATGAGGGGTGCCTGGGTGGCTCAGTTGGTTAAGTGTCCAACTGTTGATTTCTGCTCAGGTCATGATCTCACAATTTGTGAGTTCAAGCCCTGCCTCAAGTTCCACATCAGGCTCTGCACTGGCAGTGCACAGCCTGCTTGGGATTCTCTCTCTCTCTCTCTCTCTCTCTCTCTCTCTCTTTCTGTGCTTCCCCTGCTTGTGTTCTTTCTCTCTCTTTCTCAAAATAAATAAGTGAACTAAAAAAAAAAACAGGTGGTAACAATGTCCCATGCAGAAGAAAGTCTTGGATGAAATAGCCTGGGATATACAAGGAACTGCAAGAGGTTTGGTGTTACCGGGGCATGAAACACAAGGCAGGTAGTAGGAGGAGGAACAAAAATTGAAGACAGAGGAGAGCATTTCAGGAAAATTCTTGCAGGTTGGCCTAGGGAATGTGGACTTTATCCCATTGGAAATAGGGAGCCACAGACAGGTCAGATTGAGTGTAGAAAAATGACCTCAGCTACAATAAGAGAAGAGATCTAAGCAAGGCAAACACGGAGGCAGGGAGGTCAATTAAACAGGTACTGCAACACTGGTAGAAAGATGCTGTGCCATGTCCTCAAGCAGGGAATTGGTGTGGCTGTTGAAAGGAGAAGGCAGTTATGAGGAATGTTTGGAGGATAAAATCATTAAGGGTGTGGGCTTGACTAGATGTGGGGTCAGTCTAAGAAAAGAGAACCAAAGTGCTGCCCAACTCCATCACTTCAGCAAAACTCAAAGTCCCTTAATTTAGTGGAAAAACTCAATCAAACACTTTTTTTGTTGCTATGGTCTCAAAAAACCAAAAACAGTTGATTCACTGAAATCTTCATTTTTCACCAGGTGATTGGCATGGACCGTGCTCTTTTTAACATTTGGACCCCCAGTTGATACCTGGGGATGAGGAAGCCCTGGGCTATAGGGTGATATACCAACATGGCAGTAGGTGCAGAGGAGGAAGCCGGTGCCTCAACTCTCAGTCTACATGGTTACTCCTTACACACCCTGCCTCTTCTGTGACAGGAGGACTTAAAGCAAGTCTTTTAGGTTAGTATTGATTGTTATTAGGATTCAAAATTTTGAAAATATTAAAAAAAATTCTTAATGTTTATTTATTTTTGAGAGATAGAGACAGAGCATGAGCAGGGGAGGGGCAGAGAGAGAGAGGGAGACACAGAATCTGAAGCAGGCTCCAGGCTCTGAGCTGTAAGCACAGAGCCCAAGGTGGGGCTTGAACCCACGAAATAAGTCATACAGAGAAAGACAAATGCCACATGTTTTCACTCTTATGTGGATCCTGAGAAACTTAACAGAAGTCCATGGGGGAGGGGAAGAAAAAAAAAGAGGTTAGAGAGGGAGGGAGCCAAAGCATAAGAGACTCTTAAAAACTAAGAACAAACTGAGGGTTGATGGGGGATGGGAGGGAGGGGAGGGTGGGTGACGGGTATTGAGGAGGGCACCTTTTGCGATGAGCACTGGGTGTTGTATGGAAAACAACTTGACAATAAATTTCATATTTAAAAAAAGAAAGAAAATATTTAAATTCTTTTCTCTGATAACAAAAAGATTTATAACCAATAGTTTTCCTTAGGGAAATATTTTCAATCTTCCTGTGTACCAACCTTTTTACTATGGCTGCAATCAAGCAGCAAAATTAACTGGCTTGAGTTTTATCTTTTTCCCACTTCAAGACCTGTTGGGGATTTTACCCCGGGACACTGAGAAACATGGAACACAATAGACCTTGCATATTAGCAAACTAGCTGATATTTAGCAATGACGGTACATTCCATTTTGTAAGCCACTGACAAATTCGTTAACTCTGCACTCTATCTTTCAATCTTTTGAGCTATGAAATCCTAACAATTCAAATCAACATTATCTCAGCCCAATGTTAATAAAAGAGTTGCTCAGGGACCAGAGTCAACAGCCCAAGAATTAAAATCAGGTAGGAAATAGCAACATATGGCTGTAGCCACAGTGTTGGAATGTGAATGTTAATAGCTTAGTACATTTGGAGCCCGATACGTGAGTTTTGGTTAGCATGGTTCTACTGCTTTTCTCTCAGAAGGTTGGTAAGGTTGGCAACTAATGAATTTGAGAGACTAAAGGGTTCTCACATTGACCCTCTCTCCACTCTTATTGATTCAAGCCACTTTTAGGTCTTGATTGGATTCTTTAAACATCTTCCTACTTCCTAACTAATCTCTTTACTTCAGATTACTTCTGGAATACCTTGCACTCTGTGTAAGAGTTGTGATCCTGACTGGTCCTCACATTTCCATAGCCTTCTATGGTGTGTCTGATAAAATGCAAATCCCTTTACTGGCATAGAACCATTTATAGTTCATCCTCTGACTATGTGTCTAGCCTCATGTTCTGACACTTTCCTTCATAATCCCTGAGTTCCAGCCAAGTTAAACCACCAGTTGGTTTTCATGCTACCTTTTCTTATGCCTAGCCCCAACTTGCATAGTGCAAGCCTAACAATCCATCAAAAACCACTGGCTGAGACCAGTGATGTTGAATGACTCCTAAAAAAAATAAGGGCAGGGACAGCTGGATGGCTCATTCGGTTAAACATCCCATTCTTGGTTTCGGTTTGTGGGTTCAAGCCCCATGTCGGGCTCTTTGGAGAGAGTGTGGGTCCTGCTTGGGATTCTCTCTTTCACTCCCTCTCTGCCTCCCCCCACTAAATAAATAAATAGACATTAAAAAAATTAAGAAAAAAAAAAAGTAAGGGCATGGAAGTTAGAAAGAAGTGGGCTGGAATCCAGGGTTCACTGGATTGACTGCAGGACTATGAAGGAATTACTTAAGTCTTTTAACTATCAGAGCCCTTACTGCAAAACCCGGATAACAGTATCTACATCATGCTGAAAAAATTAAAGAGCAAATGTACGTAAAGCTTAAAGCACAGTGCCTGGCATTGGTAAGGACTCAAAGTATTAGATGTTAAAATGTTATTAGCAGTAATTTTTTAAAGTTTATTTATTTATTTTTGAGATCGAGTGCGGGGTGCAGAGAGAGAGAGGGAGAGAGAGAGCATCTAAGCAGGCTCCACACTGTCAGCGCAGAGCCCGACTTGGGACTCAAACTCACCAACTGTGAGATCATGACCTGAGCCAAACTCAAAAGTCGGATGCTTAACCAACTGAGCCATCCAGCCGCCCCATTAGTGGTAATTTTTAATCACCCTTGCATGCCTCCCTCAAGTCCAAATTAGTAGTCAGCCATATTCCTAGACATTTGCTTCCTGTATTTCTTTGAATATCTGTCTTGTCTACCATACTGTGCAGAATTTGTGTACCTCACAGGGAAGGTCAAGACCTGTCTTCAAATGAATTAATGATGAAAGGAAACCTTCACTCTACTGTTCCAGTAAATATAGAATAAGGTACATTTTTTTCCACACCTGTTTCAACTCAAGAAGGATTCTATATGAAAGTTTATAGCACATTACTAATCTCATTCTTACTTGAAAATGGGCTTTTATTATTTTTTTTCAAGAATGTGTTGAAGGACAGCTAACAAGCCCATGCTTCACTGATTTGAATAACATGCACTTCATTCTGTAAAATTATTATTTTAATGGCACATTTTAGCAAATTACCTCGCATCTTGGTAGTGGAAGTAATGGTGTTATTTTGTTTTTATTTAGTTGTCTCTTCTAATCTTCCTTCCTGTTACTCATAACTACATTCTTCTTATAACCTCTGTTTGCTTTAGCTGTTCTTGTCCCTATCTTCTGTTTCAATCAAGTGGGATGAAGTCTGTTAGAAGAAGACAAAAGTGACCCCACGAAGGCACACATAGAGCCACTCTTTGAAAGTATCTTAGGGGCACCTGGGAGGCTTAGTCAGACCTTGATTTCAGCTCAGGTTATGATCTCACAGTTCATGAGTTTATTCGTGAGTTTGAGCCTCACATGGGACTCTACACTGATAGTGCAGAGCCTGATTAGGATTCTTTCTCCCTCCCCTCACTCTACTCCTCCCAACCCCTCTCTCTCTCAAGGTAAATAAATAAACTTAAAAAAAAAAAGAGTCTAGTCTACCAACTTGAGACAAAAGTAGACATTTACTTTTAATATTATTTCATTTGATTAATATATAATTTTACAAGTAATAAATAATTTTCATTGTATGAAAGCACCACACTGACTCCCCCTTGGCCCCCAGATCCTTTTCTATGCTACTATTAGAACATCTATATAGGTGTGTGTATTACATATATATTTAATAATGTTTTTATACTGAATTCATAGTTCTTTTTATGAGCGTTAAATTTTTAATGTTTAACAGCGTCTCGTGGAAAGCTTTCCGTGTCACTATATAGAAGTCTTAAGGTTTAAAGTTTTGCATAGTATTCCATAATGTAGCAATACTATGATTTATTCACCATGCCACTAGATAAATACTTAGATTATTTCCATGTTCCATACTTACCATGTTCCATGTTACAACAGTGCTGTGCTAACACCTTTATATGTGTCTCCTTATATATCTAGATTTATATTTCTCTGGGAATAGATACCGAGAAGTGGAATTTGCTGTGTCATAGTGTTTGGACTTGGAAAAATGTAATTTTATTCAATTGTTTTTTAAAAAAAAATTTTTTTAACGTTTATTTATTTTTGGGACAGAGAGAGACAGAGCATGAATGGGGGAGGGGCAGAGAGAGAGGGAGACACAGAATCGGAAGCAGACTCCAGGCTCTGAGCCATCAGCCCAGAGCCTGACGCAGTGCTTGAACTCACGGACCGTGAGATCGTGACCTGAGCTGAAGTCGGATGCTTAACCGACTGAGCCACCCAGGCGCCCCTCAATTGTTTTTTCAACAAGAAGACAATCTGATGGTATAAAATTCGGAAGTTATGAAAGGGGATTTACCTTCCTACACCTGTCCACTGATCACATAATTTCCTCTCAGGAAGCAACCAGTGTTACCATTTTTCTTGTATGTCCTTCAAAAGATATTTTTTCCATATTCAAGCCAACAATTAGATAAACATATTTACATTTATGTGTATATTATGTAGGCAAAGGTGTGTGTGTGTGTGTGTGTGTGTGTGTGTGTGTGTGTGTGAGCAAGCCTATAATTCCTTCCCTGCCGTTCTGAAAAATCCCCACGTATGGTCTTATGTTATCTTACTTGACATGCATCTTCGAATATCTTACCACCAAAATATCAATGTATGTGATTAAGGGGGTGCTGCTTCAGGCTATACAAGGGGTATAAGGTCAATAATGCATTTTTAAAATTGAAAATATTTTGAATTCTAAAACCACCTGGCCTCAAGGATTGCAGGTAAGAGATTATAGACTGGATCTATTCTTTTGAATTCTTTGACCCTTTTGATCCCAGAAATCTTAATGAAATTCACAATATGCTTTTTGTTGTTTATCACTGTGTTTAGAAATATTTTCATATTTCACAAAATAATATGCATATTTTACATGTAATTTATCTTAGATATATTTTCACATAATATTATAAAGCATATCTCAGTTTTTAACAGACGCATGTCACTGCATTCTATGGATGTACCATAATTTGTTTAATGAACCCTTTATTGATGGTCATTTAGTGGACAAAAAATACTACAATGAATAAATTGCTGAGTCAAAGTACATATACGTTTATATTCTTATAGATACCTCCAATTTTTTTCTGTACAAGTTGTGGTGGGCTAAAGATGGCTGCAGGTGCCTGGGTGGCTCAGTAGGTTGAGCATCTGATTCTTGATTTCAGCTCAGGTCATGATCCCAGGTTTGTGGGGTGCAGCCCTGTGCTGGGCTCTGCGCTGAGTGTGGAGCCTGCTTGGGACTCTCTCTCTCTCCTTCTCCCCTCTCCCCTGCTCAAGCACCCTTTCTCACGCACTGTCTCTCTCTCTCTCTCTCTCTCTCTCTCTCTCTCTCTCTCAAAACAAATAAAATACATACATACATACATAAAGATGGCTACAAAATTTCTGCCATCTCCACCATCAAGAGGTAGGATCTCTCTATATTCCCCGCCTTGAGGTTTGGGCCCCAATTGTTTTGGCCACTAAAATGCTGTGGAAGTAATACTGTGCACTTTCTGAAGCTGATCTTAAGAGATCTGCAGCTTTTGCTTCTTCAAGCTTGAAATACTCACTCGTGTGGAACCCTGACAAAAAGGATCAAGCCCTATGGAAGAGAACCGAGTCTGGCCAACAGCTCCAGATGAGCTACCAGGCAGCCAGAACCAGCCACTTCAATCAGCCTTCTTGATTGTTCCTGCCTAGTCAGACCTCCAGATGAACCACCCTACTGAGTCCAGTCAACCCATACTATCACCAGAGGTAATAAGTGGTTGTAATTTTAAGCCACTGAGGTTTAGAATGATTTTTGTGTTTCTTTATTTAATTATTTTTTAAATGTTTATATTATTTTTGAAACAGAGAAAGAGACAGTGCAAGTCAGGGGAGGGGCAGAGAGAGAGGGGGAAAGATCTGACACGGGCTCCTTGCTCATAACAGAGAGAGAGCCCGATGGGGAGCTCCAGCTCACCAACCGCGAGATCGTGACCTGAGCCGAAGTCAGCACTTAACCGACTGAGGTGTCCCTGGAATAATTTTTAAATTCAGTAATTAATATGTTAAGAATATGATTCAACATTATTTTAATTCTCATTTTTTATGAACAGAGTTAAGTATAGTTTCATATTTTAGTTATTTTTAGTGACCCTGTAGCCAAAGCTTGAGCCACCACTGGTCTGTTGGCTACGGATATCTTCACTTTCTGTTGCTGATCGAATATACCTCAGTTATTTCCTAAAGTCCCCTGAAGAGGGCTCCCATACATGCTGTGAACTCCCACAGACAAGTCTCAGTGTTACTGTTATGGCGACTTTCTCATCCTACCCAGACCCAGACCTTCTCTGGACAGTTATAAAATAAGGTCTCTATGCTTATCAGTAGTTGATAACATACACAGTACTGGAAAGTCTTGGAGGAGAGTTGTCTGCACCAACAGTTTCAGGGCTCTGATTCTGCCAGTCATGAAGTCCCTGCAGCATTTAGAGTTCAACCTGGATCAGTTCAGTGCTCTCATTTTGGATCTGAGAAAACCAGTCCTAGAAAGTCTGGGATATTGATTCCATGTTACAAAGGCAGTCGGTGTTAATTTTAGACTTAGGGTGAGGGTCTTGACTCCAATTCAATATTCAATATATCAACTGCCTATATTTTTGAGTGAATTTTTCTACATTTTAGTTTTTGTTCTACCGTATAAAGTCTGCAATATTCTATATTTTGTAGTAGTTGGCAGTCTTTTGGTTGCATGTGACAGAAACTCAACTCAGACCAGCTTAAACATAAGAGACATTTGTTGGCTCTCGTACCTGAAAAGTCCATGCGTGGTGGGATTCAAATGCCCAGAATGTATTGTCAGGGCTCTGTTTGTTTTCATCTCGCAGTTTTGCAATTAGCTTCTGGCTACATTCCCAGGCAGGCTCTTTCTATGAAGTACAAAGAAAGCTACTAAGAGCTTTAGTTTTACATGGTCTCTTTACTTTACAATCCAGAGGAATGTATCTCCTGATGTCCTGTTTGGGTCACATGACCTTCCACGCATTCAAATACTGTAGCTAGGGGGATGAAATATTCGTCCTGGATCTGAGTTATGAGCCCAGCCTTGGGACCTGGGGTAGGGGAGAGGCAATATCAGCCCATGTAATTTGTATTGAGTCCACTGGATAATTATAGCATGGAGGAGGCATAATGTCCAAACAACAAGGTACTAAGCAAACTCGATGTGTCCACTACATGTATTAGTATCTATTCAGTCTCCATTCTACTAAATGTGGCAAAGACTTGTACTTAGTTGAGAGTGCTTATACTTCTGTGGGTAAGATTTCCTAACTAAAACTTTAGAAGGCAATTTAATTACCAATTCATGTTCGGGATGGTCTCTGCCCTTGTTTGGGTGAAACAAGGGAAGGGAAACAATACAAGCTAGTGCATAGCTGGAGTTACGGGGGTTCTCAAGAGGGCATTCAGCATTCAGCTGTACAGGAGCCATCGTATAACTTATATAACCATGTGCACTAGCCCTGATTTTCACTCTCCAGGTTCCTAAGAGATGGAATAATCTTAGGACTGAATTTCAATCCTTATGTAAAATAAAATCCATTTTAAATGTCAGTCTCTTGTGGTTTTACAAAACAGCCATCCAAATCAAGATATAGAGTATTTCCATCATCCCAGATGTTCCCTCGTTCTACCTTTCAGTGAGACCTTCCTCCCTGCCTCTGGTTTTCAGCTAATTCTGACCTGCTTCCTAGAACCATAGGCTTTCTTTACTTGAGAATTTCCCATCCATGAATAAAATATGGTATTTTATAATGGCTTCTTTCACTTACTATAATAATTTTGAGATTCAAACATATTGTTACTTGCATTTGTAGTTTGTTCCTTCTTATTGCTGAATAGTATTGCATTTGATGGATATACCACAATTTGTTTACACATTCACCAGTTGATAATCATTTGGATTATTTTCAACCTTTGGATGTTATGAAGAAAGTGCCATAAACATTCACATACAACTCTTTTCCCAGGACATATTTTCATTTCTTTCAGGTAAGTATTTAGAAATGGAATTGTTGAACTGTAAGGTAAATATAGGTTTAAATTTCTAAGACACTGCCAATTTTTTTTTTTTTTTTGCCAAGTGGCTGTGCCGTGTTGCATTCCCACCAGTAATATATGGGAGTCTACTTGCTCCACATCTTTGTCAACACTTCATATTATCAGACTTTTTAATTTTGGTTATTCTACTGGGCATGTATTGATATTGTGTCAATTTTTCATTTCCTTAGTTAGTCCTAAGAAAATTATTTCTCATGTCTAATGGTGTGAGCATATTTTAGTAGCTTATTGGCTATACGTCTTCTTTGGTGAAGTATCTGTCCAAATCTCTTGTTTCTTTTTAAATCAGGTTGTTTGCCTTCTTATTATTGAATTGACAGTTCTTTATGTATTCCCACATCATTCTTTCAATTCATGGGGAAGGGGGGTGTTTAAGCCATTTTAGGTTCAAGATAATGTAACAGAAAGAGATTGACTACATATATCCCTAGTTGTCTGGTGAGGGAAGACTCGTTTTCCTCTGCCTTCATTATACCATATGGAGGTAACTCCCTTAGAGCTATTTTTCTGCCTCTTGCTCCTCCCCGCCCCTCCCCCCGGTTACTGGGAAAGTGGGATGAGAGAGCTATCTGATTGGTGAGTGTGAGAGAAGTTATGAGCATGCTCAGTTAAGCCCCTTGATATTCTGGGATCTGGTGTGTGCAGAGAATGTGTCTTTTCTGCTCCTCCCCATTGTGAAAATGTCATAGCCTGTGGTTTTCTAGCCTAGTCTGTGACTGGGAGGCTTCATTCAATTCAGAATGGTCTAACAAGCCTATTTTGTCCTCACGTGAAACTTTATCAAAAATCAACTTTTTCAGTAAGGTGAGCATGAAACTGACTATCCCATTATCTTTGTCATATAACATTACCCCATCAAGGAAGGGACTATCCTATCATAATCACAGGTCCCTGCTATACTCAGGGAAGGAGAAATTATGTAGGGCAGGTGGACCAGCGAAGGGGGATGTTAGGGCCATTTTAGAAGTCTACCTGTCTCAGTACCTTATACTATGAGGATATGAAACTGTGTGTATCTAGGACAGGATACACACATGGAGGGGATCTGCTATTTAGGGGAACTTTGGTGCATAAGAAAAGATAGTGAATTCTTTTAAGGACCCCAAGGTAAATCAGACCACACTATTGATTTTGGAAATAACCAAAAAGTTACATATCAAAACAGTAACAGAAGATTTCTTTTAGAACTTAATTTTCTAATATAATCAATATATCATATTTACATATGATACATGTAAATTATCTATATACCCATAACCATCAGCTACCTCTAATAATGTTTGCTTCCTTTCCCAATATTTCTCATGTTCCTGCCCTATCATTTCTGTTGTATATGCTTCTAGTCCTCCTTTCTGTTTCATAGAAATCTTGTCATATTTCCCTGGGACTTTTGGAATCTATTTTTGTCCCAAATCATTCAAGATGGATGATTTCTGAGAGTCCATGTGTTCAACCCAGGACTTGGAAGGTCTTTAGGAAACGTATCACAAAACACTGCTAAAGTCTAAACTGAAAACCCAATGTCTTCCAGAATGATGACTCACAATCTGGCTGCAGGTGGGCACCTGCTGGCCAGAGGTTTTCAGGTGCATGCTGCCATGCAGCTTCTCTTCAGGTGTCTGTCAGTTTTGTTAAAACGACTCCCATCACTTCTTTGGGAGTGACCATACATCCTAGTTTTCTCAGAACAGTCTCAACTTAAACCTGTTGTTCTGCAGGAGTTATTCGTCGTGAAAACTCCCCCTCTCAGAAGTGTCTGGTTTGGACAATGAATGATATGATCACTCCACGGTGTATTACAGAATACTTTCCAAATTAAAACAGAACTTACACACACACTCACACACACACACACACACACACGCACACACACACACACACACACACATGCACACACATTCAAAAATAGCTGTTTCAGGTATTTACTAGTAAATTCAAACCCAGTCTGTGTTGCAAAAATTCCAGTCATTTGACAATTAATAAATAATCATTCCATACTTGCTGTCTTCCACTAGGCTTTCCGTAGGTTTTATTTATTCTTATGGTTAACAATAAAATCTTTTTAATTGAAAAAAAAATCACAAGCCTATGAATAAGTATTTCTGTGTATCCAAATTAAGACCATCAATTAATATATTCTGAAAGCAAAGAATGTATCTCTCTGTATATTTTATGTATGTTACTGGAGCCCCATTCTCCAATTCCATTACGTTGGACAAGACTAGAAACCCTCCACCATGGTCTGGGATTCTAAACATAATTAGGGATCAAAGCAAAATTCCGAAACAGAGAAAGAGAGAGCGGGAGATGGAGAGAATGCACTGACCAAGAAAGTTTGTGTGCCTTGCTAGATTAAAGGACATGTGCATATCTAGGTTAAAGAAAACTATGAGTCCAAGGCTGGCACAAAAATCAGGAAGAGGACATACCTTTAAAACTGTTTGCATGGAAAGGTCATGCAAGCAGTCAAAATAAAAAAATCAGGTAAAGAATCAATGACCAAGAATGTGGAAATATCCTGGATAACAAGTGAAATCCAGTAAAATCTAACAGCCACAATAGTCTTTTGACCGAATTTAACTATTATTTCCCTCCCACTCTGGTAGAAGACAATTCCTGATTGTTATAGGACTAACTACCTTCCCGGGGGGTGGGGCAGGGTAAGTTAAGGTCGATGACATGGCTTGAAATGTTGGGTCAGGGACCAGATACCATTTTTACCAGACACAGCGTCTGGGAATTATTTTATTTGTTGAACATACTTTTAACAAATATTTGAGCACTTGTTATGTTCCAGGCATTGTGTTAAGAAGTGTTGGATGTGAAATGGGGAGGAACAGAAAAAACTGACAGTAGTAACAACAAAAGGTAAGGTCTTTGCTCCTAAGATGCTGATTCCTGTCCCTTAATTTCCGGTTTCTTTCTGTTGCTGTATCTGCTTCAAATGTTAATTGAATAGACATGATACCCTTCTTATCATTTACATGGCCAGTTAAGTATTTAGCAAAAAATTTTGAGCAACAGATATATTTTGGTCACTATCTTTATGGTGCTGGGACCAATGCTTGGGTATAATTACTGTAAGCGAAAGCTCTACAATATTCTTTCGAGAACATTCTAAATACAAGTGTAATGTTATATTATTTGGTGCAAATGTTCCTTTTCAAGAGCTCTTCTTTTCCAAAAAGCTCCAGACAATTACACATTCATTGCTGTCCTTAAGTGCTATCAGTTACATAGCCTCCACATAGTATTTCAACATGAGGTTAATTGCAGCTAAAGAAAAGTTTATGATTAGTCCAGACAGGTATTTTTCTTCATTGTCTAATACCATAAATCCATTAAATTCCTATCCATCTTGTCATCCTCTCCTTGAAGACTTGGTTATATGACCTGCAATACTAGTTCAGTTTCGTGATTATAATTGTGATTGGCAGAGAGCTTTCAGAGTTGCAATAAATTTTGCCACAGGCAGAGAAGGATTTTTTACCAACCCAATTCCATTGTGAAATCTGAATTTTTAACTATCTTATTACTGGTGAACAGGATCATTGGGAAGAAGGAACTATGGCAGTCTTCTGTCTTCAGTATGTGCAGTAATTTCCTTTGGAGGATAAAGTTTGAAGTAGCTTACAGAAATATGACTTTTCTTTTTTATTATTTGTGACTAACGCATACCACACCACCTTTAGCCCCATTTGCTGGAATTATCCTATATCCTTAGATTTTTTGTAATTGTTTTCATAGCCCACAGATGATCCTGGAACACCGGAGACACAGCAGAGCACTTGTCATTGGAAGTCGACAACACATTTTCCTCTGCTTTTTTTCCCTCTCTAGAAAAAAGGGCAAATTTCAGGGACTCTCCAGTGTATGTGTATATATGTGTGTGCACGTGTGTGTGTATAATAAACAAGTAGCCCATATGCCCATGATACATGTATTCCTCCTTGAAATTTCAGTTGTTGACATGCTGGAAAAATTGGGTGCGTAAATTATTTCTGCCCCCAGGCACTTTAACTTGGACGGCCAGCACTTACTCAGCTGACCACCATAGGTCTCCCTGTCCTTGGCAGCATTACAGGGGTAATATTTTTTAACATGGTTGAACAGCTCTTGAAAATTTCTCCAATGTATTAAGCATGAACAAGCCTTTCTTCAACATCAGGCTTGCATGTCTTTCCTCCACATTTATTTCTCTACAACAAACATATTTATTGGGGCCATTATGAGAAAAATCTCCCTCTCCATAAATGTTTGTCTTCCCCTTTGTCCCTTTTATAGGATCATGAAGAAATGATGGAGAGTCTTGTTGGGAGGTTGTGTGTGTGTGTGTGTGTGCGCGCACGCGTGCACTTTTGAAGGGGAACTCCTTTTCACTGAATCATCTCCACAAAGTCTTCTTTAAAAAGCCAGACACTAGGTTTAGGTAGTTTACTTTTGGATGAGAAATGGGCTAAGTAACAAAACAGGTGATAAGGAAGACTCACGATGTAAATAAAAAAAAAAAGAGGGGGGGTATTCTCTGTACCAGCATTTGCAAATGATTTCTTGTTCTCATGGCTTAACTGATCACCCTCTGGCCAAAGTAGCTTTATGTAAGATCAGCTTACATCATGGAATTCAGATAAACAACTGCTCAGATGTTAATTTTTCAAATTTTTTATGATTGGAGACACAGGTGAGAGAAAAGTAGCCAAATTTCCTTATAGTCATCAAGAGCAGTTATCTCTGTGGTACAGGACAATATTGCCAAGATGGCTCGATGTGTCTGTTGTCACAGCTTCTCGGTTCATAATTAAAATAAAATTCAGGGTACACTTGAATCTTTTTTGTACAAATGGCGATCATTTTAGATTCTGTGGAATCTAGGGTGACAGCTGGATAATAGAAGGATGTGTTTTCTATTGTGCCTCATAGAGGGAATGGAGAAAGTTACCGCTTACAGCCATTCCAACCAATCCCTGCCCCAATTTGGCAGGCCTGGAATCCATTCCTTTTCTACAGTATTTGCTTACCCTTCCTAGTAGCCAGAGGTGTAAAGTGGGGGGGGGGTAGGCATCCCTATATTAAGTGCTATATCAAAATTTCACACAATTCTTAATGTATCTGTTGGGGAGCTGGGCAAGTTGGGTCAGAGAAAAAAATACATTATTCTAGTTACGATTTTCCAGGAGAATTTGGGGCACACTTCCCCCTCCAATACTCATGTTTATAATTACATTCCACCAGATTCAGTTAGGGAGCAGACAATCTGAGTGTGTTTCTTGGGGGACCTTTCTCAGAAAGCCAGTGACCTGACTAACCCTCATATTGGCAGCCTCTGTGAAAGCCATGGAGACTAAATGACCCACTTCTGTCTTCAAAGCAAGGCTGAGGCAAGATGGGAACAGAGATCAATCTAGCTGCTGCTGCTGTTGCTGTTGCTGCTGCTGCTGCTGCCTCATGGGCAGGTCTATTTCTAGGGAAATTTAGAAGGTTCTATTTTTAATCCTCTCACCTTTAATGTATAACTACACCGTTGCATTTGAAGACATGAGATCAGATTCTGAGCCCTAAAGAGAGCCTTTCTATTAAAATGTATTTTAAAACAGGTTGAACTTGGGCACAGATCGTAGGGTGCTCTCTATTTTCTAAAACTAACAGCCACCACGAGAGATTTTCGGGCGGAAGATTTGTTTATGAGTATCTTTTATAACTTTAACTTTTTAATAACTGAGGGGAAAGTTTTACATGCGAAATGCGCAGGTCTTAAGTGTGCAGTTCAGTGACTTATGACAAATGTTTGCACTTGCATAACCAACAGCCAACTCAAGATATAGAACATTTCCTTCAACCCATAAAATTCCTTTGTGCCCCTTTCTGATCTTTTCCCCACTGTTAAAACCATACTAACTTGGTTAGTATTGCTTCATGGTAAGTTTTGAAATCAGATAGAATAGGCCTTCCCAATTTGTTCTTTTGTTTTTAGCTAACATTTATTGAACATTTATTGTTTGCCAGGCCTGGTTGTTCTAAGTCCTTCCTTCGTGTTATCCAGTTTTGTTTTCATACCCTAATGCAGAAAGTCCTGATCTGGCAAATGATAAACATGGGGCATACAATTTAAATGAAGATTAGAAAGCCTATAAATGATTGAATCAGGATTTGAACCCAGGAGTTCCTTTTTTTTCTTTCTTTTTTTTTTTTTGAAGTGGGCTTCACATCCAGCATGGAGCCCCATGTGGAGCTCGAACTTATGGCCCCAAGATCAAGACCTGAGTTGAGATCAAGAGTTAGAGTTTAACTGACTGAGCCACCCAGGTGCTCCACTTTTTTTTTTTCTTTTTAAATCCTGTGTTCAATTTTTACTTATAAAAACCAAAAACTAAACCCCCCCCCAAAAAAACCAAACCAAAACAAAACACATTTCACCCATTTCACCCAACCCTTCACCACCCATTTCTCCCAACCACCAGTTTGTTCTCTGTGTCTATGAGCTTGGTATTTTTTGTTTGTTTTTATATTTGTCTTTTTTTGTTGTTTGTTTGTTTGACTGATCTCATTTAGCATTATACCCTTGAAATTTACCTTTATTGTTGCAAGCATGGCAAGACTTCATTATATACATATACTATATATGTATACATATATATATATAGAGAGAGAGAGAGAGAGAGAGAGACTTAGGTTGTTTCCATATATTGGTTATTGTAAATAATGCTGCAGTGGACCTAGAGGTGAATGTATCTCTTTGACTCAGTGTTTTCATTTTCTTTGGATAAATACTCAGAAGTGGAATTGCCGGTTATAGGTTTGTTCAATTGTTTTAATTTTTTAGAAACTTTCATACTGTTTTCCATAGTGGTCTGCACTAATTTACATTCCCACGAATAGTGTACAGGGTTCCCTTTTCTCCACATGCTCACTAACACTTGTTACTTTTATCTTTTCGATAATAGCCATTCTGATAGGTGTGAGATGATATTTAACTGTGGTTTTTATTTGCATCTCCCTGATGATTAATGGTGTTGACCTCTCTTAATGATACCAGGCATCTTTGCATGCATCTGTTGGCCATCCAAATGTCTTGTTTGGAAAAGTGTTTGTTCAGGTCCTTTGTTTATAGTGATAACAGAAGGATTTCATGGCTGTGTTGTTTGAAGATAACTCAAAACATGATTTAATCTTAATGCAGAACTGTTGAGAATTAGTTAAATAAAATCTGGTTTATCGATACAATGCAATATTCTGCAGCTATCAACTGTAAAATATGCCTATATACCTGGGAAATATTCATGAGATAGTAGATGAAAAAATTGAGATAAGTTTTATAAAAAAGTTATGAATGTACTTTGGCTCAAACATTGTGGTTAAAATAAGGTCCTTTTAATAGTTAAATTAAAGATAAATGAAATAGTTAAATAAATGTCTGCCATATTGTGACAGAGAGAGAAAGAGAGAAAGGGAGAGAGAGAGTCCTTTTATTAATAAGGAAAGACATGAAATATCCTTCTGGGATATTGGAAACGTTTTATATCTTGATTTGAATGGTGATTACATAGTATATACTTAAGTAAAATCAGTAACTGGTACACTTAAGATTAGTGTACCTTACTTATTGTAGTTAAACTTTACCAATAAAATGTTCAAAAATTGGTGTGACTTTAACTACAATATTGTCACCAAAGACTCTCCTATTCTTCCTGGTCACTCTGGCTGGGATTATCCCGTCCTGCAGAGTATTTCATATAATTCAGTCCCAGTAGTTCACCGTTGGAGTGACAATTTAATATCCACCTTAAGCTTGGAGAAAAGCCATCCCATCATCAGAAGCTAGTTGCTTTGCAGCAGGTTATTAAATTGCAGTAATAGACGGAATGCCTACTGAAGAGAAATCCAGAGATACTTGCTGGTCACCACTATTCTTGCTAACATCCCTTCTGAAAATATTCGTGACCATTCCTAGAAGAAAATCTAACCATCCCCTAGCATTATGACTATTGAACAGTAGAAGACCTGACATTCCCCTCCTCCCTGACTTCACGCCCCCCCGCCCCCCGGCCTGCCATTCCTCTTATGCAATCTGCTCCAGCCACACGGCCCTCGTTTCTGTATCCTGAACATTTCTGTATCTTGAACATATCATGAACAATCTCAGGGACATTGCGCTAAATTGACCTCCAGCTTAGAACATTCCCCCCCTCCCCCCGCCCCAGATCCTGTCATGTCTGTCTTTTTTTCAATGTTATCCAACTCAAATATCAACTCTTATTTTCTCAAAGAAGACTATCCTGACAGACTTAGGTAAAGCAACCGCCTCCACTCTCACATAAATCTCTTCATATTACCCTATTTTATCTTCTTCAAAATATGCATGAACACATAAAACTGTTTTTATACTTATTTAATCTGTATTTTGAGGGAGGACCTATGTCTCCCCTAGAATATAAGCTTCCTAAAGGCGGAGGCTCTGCCTTGTTCCATGTCATATCCCAATTACTAGTGTTTAGAACCCAGGAGTGTTCAGTAAATACTTTAACTGATTTTGTAACTGATTGTTAAAACCGATTGTTGTGAACAATCCCCACTGAGTGTATTGCAACTAAATCTTCACATGAAAAGCCAATCTTGATTTAAACACCTGTAGGAAATTGGACGGAAGTATTGGATAATCTGCAGGTGCTGCCACATGGTATGATTATTCAAACTGTGCTAGGTCATCCCTATGCACTGTTGTCGCATTATTTTAGCTGTTTAGGACTAATATTTCAGTGTGTGTGTGTGTGTTTGTGTGTGTGTGTGTAGTGGGAAGAAAGTAATAGTGGCAAGTCAAGGTCATGCACTTGAATATTAACTTCAGCTATGATTACCACTATCTACCTGTGTCCCAGCGTTCCCAGTATTACTCATACTCATAGCTTTTAATTCAAAATCATATCCATGGTACTTGATTTGCTGGCGTAAGAAATGTTACTAGCCATAGTGATGTACTATGCCCAGAAATTACTCTTTCCCCAAACAATTTAGGTCTTGAAATTAAACCATTTTGTTTCTTTTTGCTACTTATTTTGGTCATCTTTTCTTCCCCGAAGGCTCACTCAACAGGGATTGTATCAATGATCCAGCCTAGTGGAGTTTCTGCAACACTAAGGAGAGACATGCTTTCTTTATATAAGGATGCATTCTCATTGCAGAATGATACCACTGTGTAAATGGTATTTCCTTTGACAAGGAATAAGGTAGAAAACAAAGACTGAGGAGGTAGGAAAAATTTTGGATTATTGTATTTAAGCCAGCCATAAGAAAAAAGTTTTCCTTTGTTCTTGTGGTATGAGGACAAAGGGTCAAATTAATGGAGCTCTGAATAAAATGACAGCATTTTCAGATATGCCTTCACATTCCACTAGTGAAGTGAAGAAATCCTGAAGTGAATCCAGTTGGCTTCTATAGTGTAGCTGATATTCCTTACTGTTAAAAAGTTAAAAAAAAAAACAAACCTGTTTTCAGGTATGCCAGCTAGGATGAATTGGTGACTTATTTGGAACACTAGGTGAATTATTTGGAATGCCACCATTTCTGTGGCTTTCCTTTCAGTTTCCATTCATTATAGTGCATTTTCACGGCTCAATTACCAGACCAATTATAGTTTTCTCTTTTTATTTGTTCTCTTTTATTGCCACCCGGGACAGAAAAAAGAGAACATTGGTGGCAGTCGTCTCATTTATAGAAGGCTTTCAACATTCCTGATTAGAATGCTCTTCAGCAAGTCGACTTGCCAATGACATACTATAAAAACAGCTTTTCAGATTAGAATCTTCATGGCCATGGAGATATTCTCACTAATGGAAATATACAAATGTGAGCGGACTCTCTGAGTGAGGGACATGAGGTCTCCTTCAGGTGTAAGTCTTAGATCCATTGTTTCTTTTTAAGATTTTCATCATTGACTTGGAGAGCGGAGCATGCTCCTAGATGTTATGGAAAAGCAACTGAAATTAAAAATTACCTACATTCTTAGCACAAAGTTAAAAATAACAGTTCAAAAATCAGGGTTGTATTGTATTGTATTGTATTGTATTGTATTGTATTGTATTGTAAATTTATTTGAGAGAGAGAGACAGCATGAGTGGGGGAGGGGCAGAGAGAGGGGAGAGAGAATCCCAAGCAGGCTCTGCACTGCTGGCACAGCACCTGATGCAGGGCTTGAATCCTCAAACCCATGAGATCATAACTTGAGCTGAAACCAAGCATCAATGCTTAACTGACGGAGCCACCCAGGTGCCCCCCAAATCAGGTTTTTAAAAAATTTTTTGTTTTATTTATTTTTGAGAGAGAGAGAGACAGAGTACACGCTTGGAAGAGACAGAGAGAGAGGGACATACAGAATCTGAAGCAGGCTCCAGACTCTGAGCTGTCAGCGCATCTCTGAGATGTGTATCTCTCTGTAATGTGTATCTATCTATCTCCTAGGCGATTCAGTGATTCATAGGGAGGTATAGCATGAGTGAAACAAGAGCTCAGAAGCATAACATTGAGAGCAAGTGAAGTGGGAGCACAGAAAGAAAACTATCCACACGGGGCTGAAAAGGGAAAGCTCACAGTCACTACCGAGCAAATGCTGAGGTCATGACTTTTTACAATGTGACAAAAACAGAATAAATCCATGTTTGGAAGTCTGTTCTAGATTCTATATTTTCATTATAAGAGACACTGCATGTTGTCCGAGAAGCCATTTGTATTTGAAGGTGTGTCTGGTCCTTGCCAGGCTGTTTGCATCCTTTTCCTAAAGCATGGACTGCTAGATTCCTTCACCTGTAAGTTTCATTCTGTCTCAGGTTTCTAGAGCAATCCTAATGCCTCAATGTCCCATCCTTAAAACTGGAAAAAGTCAGATGTGGTTCTAGATCTTAGGCTGGAGCTAGAGGTTAGCTTATGATGATGGGCTGGTCGTGGCAAGAATATCCAAGCTGGTAAAGTACTAAAGAGAACCAATGGAAGAGTCCTCGCCTTGAATAGAGGATTGAAATACAGAGAGAGGGGAGCAAGATCATAAAGAGGTATAAGTAGAAGAGATGGGCAGTGGTGGGCTTGAATGTCAAAAGACTTGAGGAGATCTTTGCCTATTGATTGCCTCATCACTTTAATGAGTACCTGGCAGATAGGTATATTTTGCCTACTTAAAAGTCAAGAAAGATAATGTCTGAGATTCACCATCGTCAATCTTTCTGCCAAGTCTGGTTCTGACCCTGATCCTCCTAATTAGATAATTGGGCATCTGGTTCTTCCTGACTTCAGTCCTGCTCTCAATTTCAGTTTGGTATTTGGGAACTTGGTACCAAAGTCTTCCCTTTCAACCTTCCTCAGTTCTGCCTGGTCTTTCCATTCCTATCCATTATCTCCTTGACCTTCCTTGGTGAGAGACTTTTCTGGACCAGGGCTTATCATCTGTATCTGCACCATTCAGATGTAGTGACCTTCTTGCCAAAGAAGACACTTTCTCAGAAGCATATCTTTAAGGCCTAGTAGATGTCCACCTCCTTGGTAGCAGGAAGGTGTCAGCGTCTCCCTGAAATTTTTTTTGTTTGTTTTGCAAGGAAATTTTTCTTTTTTTAATGTTTATTTATTTAGTTAGAGAGAGAGAGAGAGGGAGAGAGAGAGAGAGAGAGATAGCATGTGCCCACAAGCAGGGGAGGGTCAGAGAGAGAGGGATAGAGAATCCCAAGCAGGCTCCACGTTCAGCATGGAGCCTGAGGTGGGGCTCAATTCCACAAACCATGAGATCATGACCTGAGCCAAAAGCAAGAGCTGGACACAAACAAATGAGCCATTCAGGGGTCCTCTCTCTGAAATATTTCTTACCAACTTGCCAGTTGATGTCAAGAAATTTGGGAGGCAAACGTTTACCCATTAAAATATAATTCCATGACAGTATTAATTTTTACCAGGTCTTTGTACCTTGGTGGGCTTAGGGATCCAAGAGAGACATTTTCATGGAGGAGAGAGGGAAAGATAAAAAGCAATACTGGGTACCTAATGTCAGTATCATGGAGGAAGTAAAAAAAAGCCCAGAAGATGATTTCACTGTTTTGCTTAAGAATGGTTATGAATGTTTTAGTCGATTTGACTATAGCAGTTGGCCACAGAAAACCAAGCAAACAGGCAAAAAACTGAGTCCTGTATTCTGTATACATAGTCTCATGCAGTGCTCTAGGGAATAAAATAAGTCCCTTATTCTCTATCAATTGTTCTGAAATTATTATTTAAGATCTTTCCCAGCCCAACATTCCCCACTGTTATTTCTCTATACCACCTCACCCTATCGACAGCACCCTGCTTTTGCTTATTACACAGCCATCAGGACTGTTGACTACTGTTATGTTGGAGCAAACCAAGCTGTGGGGCAGTATTTTATTATGAATTTTCATTTTTGCTTCATTACAGCCCTTGACGACCTAGAAGGCAAAAAGACTCAGAAGGACAGATTTTAAGATGGCAGACTGAAACATCAAGACCAGTTATAAGACGGGAAGTCACAGAGTTTAGGTATGTTTACCAGATAAATATTTTGAGCAGCCTTACATAGAGAAATTAGAGGTGAATTTTATGAATGCTAGATATTTTAAATTGATTTTTGAGTCTACTTCTAGGCTTTACAGAGCCACCTATGTCTAACAATTGGAATTCTATAAGATACTTTTGGTACTCTAAATGTATCATATTCTCTGTCATCTCTTCTTTTGCATATATTGTTTTCTGTAGCTACCCTTCCCCTACCATGTTAGCTTCTCTCCATTTCTTCTACCTTACCCAGCAATTGCCTTAATACTTAATATCAATGTGTAGTTGTTATTTCCAATAAGGAGTCTTCCTTGAACTAAGACTGGGTTAGGAATCCTCCCTATGATCCATAATATCTTATTTTTGCATGTAAGACGGCATGTACATGTTGTGATGTTACTATTTTTTTACTTTCCCAGCTCTCCAATGAAAGCAAAACCTTCTTTTTTTTTGCAGCTGTTTCTGTGTCTGGTTTACCATAAGATCCCTTTTGCCTAGTACCATGCTTACAAACATAGGAGGGGCTCAGAAATATTTGAACTACCTCTGCCATGTCCAACATCTATAACCAAGTGTCTTCCCTACCCTTCTTTCCTGTGCCAATCTTAGAAGTACAGGAGAAGCATTTATAAAACTGTGTATTAATTTCAGTAGAGATGTTCATCATAACATTCATGATCCTATTTTCAAGGGTATCCAAGAACTCAAGGCAAGTCAACAGAAAGCACATTCCTATGGGAATAGTGAACCTGGGGCTGGAAAGTTGAACTTGAGGAGATGGCTAGCACTACTGTTGTCACCTCCAAAGGAACGTAGCCAAGGCAGTTCCACCCGAAGTGTTAGCATCAAGGGCCTCTGAAGAATAAGGCTCTAATATCATGGTTCTAGGAAGTTTCAATAGATTGGAATAAGTTTCAAAAAAAAAGTAGTAAGGTCTACTTTCTGAGAGAGAAGAATGAAGCAGGAACCGGGCAGGGGACCAGGTCTCCAGAAAAATGTGCAGGTAAGTATTAAGAAACTGGAACACAGCCCAGAAACCAATATAGAAACCCCATTAAGTGGCCTAGACCCACAGAGTGAGAGGGGGGGATGGAAGCGGAAGTTTGTTAGCATGTGGACACTGAGAGACTCACACTGGGCACATCCAACACCATCCAAAGGTAGTAGGCAGATGCTAGTCTCCATAACACACCCAGAAAAGGACCAACAGGTGCTTCATTTGCAAAGACTATCATAACAGGGCCTTTGTCAAGAACCTCTCTTTCTCATAAGCTCTAAGGTTGTACCAAATTGGAATTCAAATCCAAATTACTTTCCAGCAACTGATTTCTGTTACCAGCATGCATCCCAAGGGAAGCTGAGGATAGTTTCTGAATAGCACGGTATAGTGTACCAAAAGAAGTAATTTTTTTGGCCATCTACAACTCATGCCAGTTTTAAAGCATCAACTCTTGGATTGTCCATTATCCGGCTTGTTCCACAGATACGAAACCACACACTAAAATTGTCATAAAAACCTTGGCCAAAAGGACTGGGCCAAGTTCATGAAATTGTTGAGCCTGTTTGTTTTACAGACTATTTTTTAAAATCACAATTGAGCAGCGATAAATGTCTTCTACGCTGAACTGAAACAGAAGGCTCAGTGCAATTTTGGTTATCAAAGCCCAGCTCTGCCGTTGCACCTTTCTATCATTTTCTTTTGTTTATATTGTTTTCTGTTTTTGTGTCTCTCTCCCTAATTGATTATGAATTTGTATGGGAACTAACTTTGTACTTTCGCTTCATGGTGGCCCACATTTAGTCAATGTGATACTGACCAATAGCTGCCCTCCAAAATGGGTTTTCCTTTCTTTGCTCAGAAAACAATAACTAGGTTTCCATTACCTATGATTAATTTGGTAGTACTCTTTTTAAAAATTTTAATTCCAGTATAGTTGACATAAGGTGTTATATTAGCTTCAGGGTGTGATACAGTGATTCGACAGTTCCATACATTATTCAGTGCTCATCGTAAGTGTATACCCCCCACCCCCATCTTCCTTCTGGTAACCACCAGTTTGTCCTGTATTGTAAAAAGCTTGTTTTCTGGTTTGTTTCTTTTTCTCTTCATTCATTTGGTTTTTTCTTAAATTTCACATACAAGTGAAATCATAGGATATTTGCCTTTCTCTGACTGGTTTATTTCACTTAGCATTACTTTCTAGATCCATCCATATTGTTGCAAATAGCAAAATTTCATTCTTTTTTATGGCTGAACAATATGCTATTGTATGTATGTGTGTGTGTGTGTGTGTGTGTGTGTGTGTGTGTGTGTGTATATATATATATATAATCTCACATCTTCATTCATTTATCTATCAGTGGACACCTGGGCTACTTTCACAGTTTGGCTATTATAAATAATGCTACAATAAACATAGGCATAAATATATCTCTTTGAATTAGTGTTTTCATATTTTTTGGGTAAATACCCAGTAGTGCAACTATGGGATCATATGGTAGTTCTATTTTTAATTTTTTGAAGAACCTTCATACTGTCTTCCATGGTGGCACCATTTTGCATCCCTGCCATCAGTACATGAGGATTCTTTTTTTCCCTCCACATCCTTGCCACTTGTTTCCTAAGTTTTTGATTTTAGCCATTCTGACAGGTATGAGGTGATACCTCATTGTGGTTTTGATTTGCATTTCCATAAAGATGAATGATGTTGAGCATTTTTTCATGTGTCTGCTGGCCATCTGTTTGTCTTCTTTGGACAAATGTCTGTTCATGTCTTCTGCCCATTTGTAAATTGGATTATTTGTTTTTTGGGGGCTGTGTGTTGAGTTGTATAAGTTCTTTATATATCTTGGATACTAACTCTTTATTGGATATGCCATTTGTAAATATCTTCTTCCATTCAGTAGGTTGTATTTTAGTTTGTTGGTTATTTCCTTTCTTGTGCAAAAGTTTTTTACTTTGATGTAGTCCCTATAGTTTATTTCTTTTATTTACCTTGCCCCAGGAGAATATCTAAAAAGATGTTGTTATGGCCCATGTCAGAGGAAATTACTGTCTGTGCTCTCTTCTAAGATTTTTATCATTTCAGGTCTCACATTTAAGTCCTTAATCCATTTTGAGTTTATTTTTGTGTATGGTGTGAGAAAGTGTCCCAGTTTCATTCTTTTGCATATAGCTGTCCAGTTTTCCCAACACCATTTGTTGAAGAGACTGGCTTTTTCCCACTGCATATTCTTGCCTCCTTTGTTGAAGATTAATTGACCATATAATCATGGGTTTATTTCTGGGCTCTCTATTCTGTTCCATTGATCTATGTGTCTATTTTTGTGTATTTGGCAGTACTCTTAAGTCATGCATAAATATGCCTTAACTTAGTGCTTTGGTCTCAAGACAGGAAAACCAAGTTTCATCCATTGTATTATAAACAAATGACATAGACAAAACCTGGCAAATTCTCAAGGACTCGGATTGATATGGTGTCACTATAAACCCAAGCCAGTCACAACCACTTTATGAATATATTCAGACCATTTTTTCTAGCAGTTTACATGAATAATGTTTTTAAGCTGATTTTCCTAATAGGAAATGAATTTTTAGAAGGGTTATGATGTAAAGGATGGGGATTTTAACAATGGACTCTTATGAGTAAAAAAATGTGCTTTTCTCTTAGGATAGACTATACAGTTGGGTGTGTTACCTCTAGGCAAAGATATTTTCAAGTCTTTTCTCCCTTTTTCTGTTTCTGCCCCTGTTTCTTTACGCACATTATTTCTCCTTCCAGAAGTAGACCATAGCTCATATTCTTTATCTTAAAAATTCTACTCAATATTTATTTTGGGTAGTAAGGATGTTCTCATCTAGGAAGTGCATGTTTATCAACATAAATCACATTTGATCTTTCCATTTGTTTTGAGAGTCTTCTAGACCTTGAGCATATATAAAAGTCCTTGTAATGAAATCACCTTGTTTGGAAATTGGACAGACAGTTTGGAAACCAGCAGCAAACTCTACAAGTACCAGAAAAAAAATATCTGATTCAGGGATTGAAATAAATGATGACATTAATGTAAAAGTCTATTTTTCTTCAGTCCAAACAATTAACTTAATTAACAAACACTTATTGAGTTGACATAGTGAGCTCAAAAATAATGACAATAATAAAAAAGCTTTTATTTAGTTTCCAATCAATGATATTAATTTAATTGGTTCTAAACTCATTATTTCTGAACTCAATACTTAAAAATTAACTTCATAATTTTTAAGTCATAAATAAATCTTCTGTGTTTTTAAGCAATAAATAAAGCTTCTGTACTTTCATAGGT
Organism: Acinonyx jubatus; assembly: GCF_027475565.1. Classification (NCBI taxonomy): domain Eukaryota; kingdom Metazoa; phylum Chordata; class Mammalia; order Carnivora; family Felidae; genus Acinonyx; species Acinonyx jubatus. Next base: position 14,423,881 of record NC_069395.1, on the reverse strand, counting down.
CATGTCTCTTAATTTGCAAATGAGCCATTTTCTGCTTTTTGATTATAGTTTATATCCAGGTTAAATTGCATTGCAACAAATTGCATTGCAATGAAATCTCCCTTTAAAGCCAGAAAATTTTGACTCTTATTTCCCCCACTTCAGATAATAATTGTTGCACCAAAATTCTAATACAAGGGAAGTTTGACTGATCCCTTGAGAATTTTTAAAATGTTATTTACCTATATTTATGGCTTTTTTGAAAGCTATCATAAGAAACATTCTTGTACTAAAGGCGTGGCGCATATATAGAGAGGCCTAAATTCAAGCCACTTCTCTAAAAAGTATAAAATGATTGGACTTGGGATTTATATAAATTAAATGTAGATAAAAGTTCAAGCATATATTTCATCTCTTCTTTTTATTTGGATTTTGTTTGGTAAATAAATAAGCATGCCACAAATATTTGTGAGATCTACAATTGTCTTGAACTAACAAGCAGTGTTTCTAGGACCCTGGCCCTATGGACCCCAACCTCCTATCTCTAGTGAAAAGAGTGTCGAATGATTAGAAATATCTGTGCATCTTCTATTATAGAAGACACTAAACTCTGCACCTTGGGATCACCCAAAAGTCTCCACAGTGGGTCATATGACCAGACACCCATGTGTGCAGACTATGTAAACTATTTATTGATAACTATTTATTGATTATGGTAAAACACAGCTTGTTGGTTATTATAAGGTGACTTAAGACACATAATTGTTAACAATAATAAAATAATTCTTTCAATAGATGTAATCATATTACCTGTGTTTATATGAAGCATGGAGTTAAAGTACCAGTGCTGGTCAATAATCAAATTGATAAACATCTTGGCATTGAGCACAGTGACTTTTTCTCATAAGCATGAGATGAATTCACCATTTCTTCTAAAGCCACTGGCACATGGTGAGGGAGGTTGGAGAAATTCATGTTCCGTATTTCTATTTTATCCAAGGAAGTGGATGGCAGGGTGTCAGTTGGAAGTATGTTGGGAAGCTTAAGGATACAGAGAGTTTGGGAGTAATCTCTGATGAAAATAGAGACAAACCTGTTCAAGTGCAAGAAAAAAAGTTTGACATGTGTTGAGCCCACCGAATATTGAAAAGCCTTAAATTTAGATGCAATACTGAAATTCCAGACATTTTAAAACATCTATTATATGCTTGGTTGTTCTAGGCAATGGTGAATCAGCCAAGCTCTCGTGGAGTCTGTCTTCCAGATGGATGATAGTTGTGTGATTTTCTGTGGCATAAGAGTCAGGAAGGCTGGTTGCTTAATTGCTTCAGACTAGAGAATTAGAGGATCAAGTGTGGAAGGATCAAGTGTGGTGGGAGTCTAGCTGATTTCATGGCAGGAA